>NC_137193.1:8614140-8639140 GCF_960531495.2 Zeus faber | reverse complement strand
TACACACACACACACACACACACACATATACACAGAAGTGCAAACGGGTTTGTGTGTCGAGCAGGCTTTCTGCTGACTCAGCTTTCTTGGTTTTTCGCCGATGCCGCACAGCGATGGACGCCAGCGCGTCGTGCGTGCGTGCGTGCGTGCGTGCGTGCGTGCGCGCGCACACACACACACACACACACACACACACACCGTCTGCCACGCGCCATCACCACACGGTGTGTTTAGAGCGTTCTGCCACATCAAAGCCACAGGAGACCAATGGAATGGTCCGGGGGGTGAGGAAGGGCATGAATCATATGGAGAAAAGTGTAACATCTTTGACCTTTGACCTCCGTCGCATAAACGGCTTCACATATGATCTGGCGTGACAAAGCATTTCTCTATGTAATGATGATCGCCATGTTGTTTGAGTTTGGGTGAGCGGATTTGACTTGGAATGTGGAGTGGAAAGTAGCTGAGGCTATGCTACATGTTGAAGTAAACACCTTTACTCCACTACATGTTGAAGTAAACACCTTTACTCCACTACATGTTGAAGCCAACACCTTTACTCCACTACATGTTGAAGTAAACACCTTTACTCCACTACATGTTGAAGTAAACACCTTTACTCCACTACATGTTGAAGTAAACACCTTTACTCCACTACATGTTGAAGTAAACACCTTTACTCCACTACATGTTGAAGCCAACACCTTTACTCCACTACATGTTGAAGTAAACACCTTTACTCCACTACATGTTGAAGCCAACACCTTTACTCCACTACATGTTGAAGTAAACACCTTTGGAGAGAGGAAACTCATCTGGACCATCAACACGTTTAGCTTAATCCATGGAGCTTGATCTTCTAAGCATAAAATGTTCTTTCACACTGAAAACCTGAATGACTTTACTGGGATGGCATGTTGAACTGAATACTTTTACTTTAAGCAGAGTTGTATGTTATGAGGGTACTTATACTCCTTCTTAAATTTCCATCTGAACAGGAACAAACATGGCTACCTCCACCCACTTACCACCTCAAAGCTTCATCTAGCTCAATCCCGCTTTATAATCCCACTCAGGGATTGTTTTCTTTGCATCTTAAGATGTTTATCCCTGATCCAGAAAAGAAGAAAAAAAAAAAACAAGATTAACATCTAGATGACGTGACACAATCACATGCTTTTAGTTTTATCGTTTGCAGCTTCAGAGCGAAGGCTGCTGACGTCCATAAAACATTTACTGGTCTCCTCTCAACCGCAGGGGGAAGGCAGCGCGCGTTGACCCCCCGGCACCGAGCGCCGTTCCCCGCCCGTTAAAGAATATGACGACATTAATGCTAACGTACGTCAGCTGTGCAGATGCTAGGTGTTTACCTGGGGCCGTTGGGCCCCGCTGTGGGGAATAGGAACTTGGCAGGGAGAGGGAGATGGAGAGAGAGAGAGAGAGAGAGAGAGAGAGAGAGAGAGAGAGAGTAGGCGAGGAGAGGTGCCATCTTTTCACACCTTTCCAGCCCTGATCGCTAATAAGCAGCGCAGCGATCTGGTGCGCGGCGTTGCCCACGTTCCCTTTTTTTTTTTTTGGACAGTTTACACAACCTCCCCTGCTGCAGAAGCACTTTTATCATAAAAAAACCCCAAAAAACCTTTTAAAATAGTCATTAACATACATAAAGGGAAAACGAAAAACATGTTTGGGGCCCTGGGTGGCATAACGACTGGCAACCGCTCGAGTAACCGTGACTTATTAACGGCAGGATGCGGCGCTCTCGCGGCTGTTAAAATCTGCAGCAGCGGCCGAGGCCCCCTCCTGTGTGCAAAGAACCGCGAAAAGGGTTTACGAGACCCCGGCACCTACAGCGTAAGAGCTTCTGCAATTTGCCGCCGTCGCCGGCACTTCCCCGACCTAGCCGCGGGGAGACGAAGCTATCAGAATGTGTGTCGAAGAACCCCGAGCAAGAGGTTTTGATCCCAACGGGCGCGCACTTTGGCTGAAAATGCCGCGGTCGGGTCGGGGGGGAGCCGAGGATCAGGAAGCCGAGGGTGGGAAAGGAGACGCGGGGCACATTGCGACGATAGACTCCAAAGTTCTACCCTAACCCTTACCACTGTGTCAGGGTAAGACCGAGCAAAGCACGAGACACCTGGGGAGGGTGAGATGGCGAGGGGGTGTTAACCGTCCCAAGGGGTAAAACACATGGTGGTATAAACAAATATAGATAACAATGGCCTTATGGTTTGGGGTCAACAGGCCTCAAACCATAAGAGACCCCTACCCCCCCAAGTGACAACAATGGGGAGCATTTGCCCTAACCCTGGTCCAACCATGAAGCAAACACAGGGAAAGGCGCAAACATTTATATTTGAAGTTTGAACTCAACATGAAGATCCCATTAGATGATTCATTCAAATGCATCTTTGGTACAACAAACAAAACCGCAATGTGTATCGCTCGTCAATGACCGTTTGGATTTGGATTTTTTTTGGGGGGTTTGAGGTTTGGACCCCCCCCACCCCCCCACGCAATTCTGTTGACTGGGTCCGGTCCACGTGACCTCCCTCGCTTGCGCTTTCGCCCCTTCTCCTGGCCTCATCCTTTGCGCCCGGGAAGCCGATGAGGCTCTCCCCGGGCAGCAGAACACTGCGGCTGGTGACGCCACCCTCAAACACTTGGTGGGAAAGACTGTTCTCCACGCACAATTTACGCAACAACCGTTTCAGCACACACCGTGAAGGTACTGTAGGCGCTTAGAACAGAACAGGAAACATCCTTAATATTCTATTTCAGAGTGCAAACAGCTGGCACCCCCTAAAAGCAGTCTCCACGAGGCCACCGCCCGTGAGTTTATAAACTGGGAATTATTTGTGAACACGTAAGTAACGGTCAAATACTCCTGGAAGCGAGCGGGCCAAGGAAAACGTTGGCAGTGCTCGCCGGCAATAATCGGGGTTTTAAAAACCCCTCCCTGGGTCGGCGCTGATTCCGAACGCCCGCGGCTCTCTCGGACGTGACCGGCGATCCGCCCGCCGTTAAGAGCGGCAGCGACCCTTCCCGTCGTGAAATCCTTGGCCCCGGCAAAGTGTTGGCCGCATAAGTCATGTAGCAGACGCACTCCGTGGTTATTTTAATAGATGTTATCGACTCGGTGAAGGCAAAAAAAAAAAGGGGGGGGGGGGAGAAGAGCCTAACTAGCGTGAGAGGAGGAAAAAAAAGAAAGGGTTTCGTATCCTCTCGACCGGCGAGGCTTTTTTTTTCTCGCATGTGTGAGCATTCCTCAGTCATTCCTTGGCACCGTCGCTCCGCCGGCGGCCCCCGGAGACGGATATCTAACTCAAACATTTAGAAACGGGGGAAGGCTCGCACGTGCGCTGGGCCGGAGTTTGTCGGTTTCTCTGACCTGTGAGCGAGAGCTGGAGCCTTCAGAGTCGAACGCGTCCGATCTCACTCGCACAGATCGTCTGTCCCCTGACTATTGAAAAGCCCTTTATCTGTTTTTTTCCAACTAGATCTAAATGAATGATTAGACAGGATTTGCGGTTTTTTTTTGGCGGGGGGCGGGGGATTTCTTACATAAGGTTCAAGTTTGTTGCATACATATACATACGGTCATACATCAATGCAGTGACGCTTTTTACTTTTACTTTTGCTGCATTTAATCAGGGTTAGGCGGGCGCTTCCTACTTTTGCTTTTGCTGCATTCAATCAACTCATCAACACAAAACCGACGTCGACAGGCGTGGCCGTGGGTCCAAAAAGCTTTTCAATCTTTCCCCGCCAGTTGCTCTCAGGGCGCTCCGGCTCAAAGTTGGCATCTACTCCGCGCCATATACCTCGGCACCTGAGAAAGTCGAAAGAGGGTGATCGCCGCGTAATCCCTCCAGCGGCGTCCCTTCCGCTGAAAGACATAAAAACACTGATCTGGCTTTGTCTCTTTGCATCTAAAACGTCTTGTTTTCCATCCCGCCGCTCACCCCGCTCATCTCCCTCGTCGTCTCCCGCAGATCCCCCCGTCTTACTTTCCTTCCCATCTATCTCTCTACGGCGGCATTACACGAGACTTAATGTGTCGCTCTGGAAGTGCTTCGGCGCGTGCAGAACTGAAAATGGACTTGCCCGACTACAGCGTACATTACAGTAAATGCTCGCAAACGTGCCGGAAGAACTTGGCTTGCTCTTAAACTGCGGTATTAAAGGTCGCCGCGCTTAATGATGGTTCTCGGCTAAAAATTTATTTCATCGGACGTCGTTTCTGAGGCCTCTTTCATGTAGTTTCCTAAAGATGTGAGTGGTTGGACGTTGGAGGCTCTTTCGCGGGGGCCGCTTCCAAGTTCACTTCATCGGGCGCCGCGTGTCGGAGATTTTCGACGGCAGAATGGGAGCGGGCGCCCTTCCGCGGCGTGCTGGAACCCTTGCCTTGAACCCTTCAAATTACCAAAATGTTTGATTTCCTTGTGCGAGTCCCAGATGGTTTGGGGATGTAAGGACTATTGCGGTCAGTGTGATTACGCTAAGTGTGTGTGTGTGGGAGCGGGAAAAGGCGGGGTTCTATCTACATAACGGGAGCCCATCCAAGAGGTTGAAGATTTGACTTATCCCTTTTAATGCCTGGAACCCGGCTTTGGAATCCTGTTCTAACTGCGCGCCTAATAGCCGCGCAGGCGTTTCAGGCTCAGTGGATCAAACTTGGAAGTAACGGGCATCTCCGGCAACTTAAACCGTATTTCTTGTCCTCCTCCTTTGGACCGCACTCCCATGGGCTCTTCAAAGCTTGACGTCAGCCCAGACTATCAACAACACTGACCGTTGACCTTTCCCCCCTATGCAGTCTGACCCATGGAGAGCAGACACAATAGGCTGGCGCAGAGCCCCCGCCCTCACCCCCCTTTCCCCTCGCTAAATAAGCCAAACAAACCCCAGAGTGTCAGCGCGGGGCCTGTCCGAGCACTCAGAGTAATGTCTTCCTCCGCCTGATACGCAGAGCAGTGAAGAGGGCCACAGGTCTGACGCGAGCTCCAGCGCGTCTGTGTGCGTGCCCCGTGTGTTCCGAGCGCGTGTTTTTATTTTTCCCCCGCGTGAGCAAAAACATGAAAGTGCAACTCGTACGCGAGCACGGCTCAAATCAACTGGTGCATGAAGTTGTCTGTACTGTATGTGCTTGCGTGCCTCTGACAGCAGGCCAGTAGCGGAGCCAAGAACAATGCTATTCCCTGTCTGCTTCCTTCCTGCCAATCAGGGGTTGAGGAGTCCAGCTTTTCCAATGATAAGCAGCTCAGGAAGCCCTAGAAAGCGGGCCAATCACTGGCTCGTGTCACCGGAAGAGACGTTTGGTTTCAAAGCCGTTTTTTCAACAGCGATACTGGACAGCCCGCTCCAGCGAGACTGAGCACACCCAGCGACTAGCAATTAGGTAACGGTGCGTTCACGAATGTGTGTGTGGATGCCCTCACCTCCGTTCTGAGTGATGTATCTCACCCACGGTAGAGCCTGGTAGCCACTCTTCTCGATGATCTTCAGGTAGCGTACCTGCAGAGAGGCAGAAAGGGCAAGATTTTTTATTTATTGAATGTATATATTATGAAAATGATGTCATATAGCAGGTGCACTATCTATTGTGCAATGTGTATTGAAAACATAAACAAGAGTTACACCTACACACGTGAGCGTTATCAGCTGATCTTTCTGACCTTCCTTTGTGACAAATGTGAAATTGCTTATGATTCTTTTCGACAGCCCTGCAGGCGCCTGGCAGAACGCTCCGGTAAAGAAGCTTTTGCACACAGACGCCGCGAAAAAAAGAGTGAACGTTCCGGAGAGGTAATGCCTTCATTTCATGATGAAGGACGATACCGTCGATCAATAACAAGGCATTACATTTTGGAGAAATGACTTTGAAGGCCCCTGTCGTCGTGTCGTACAGCGAGGGGGCGCGACAAAAAGCAGACGCCAGTCATTTCTCCCCCGCGGACAGATGTGAGAAGGGCGACGCAGTGCTTTGAAGAAATGGCGACGACGCTTTGTATAAATGCACCAAGAGCAGGGACTGCACCGAGCCATGACCCGGCCTCCACCAAATCTCCCAGAAGGTCTACGCTGGCGGCGCCGGATCCTGACGCCGCGAGGGCGCCGCCGCCGCCGCCGCCGCCTCACAGAGATGTCAAGGACGGAACGGGGCAGAGATGCGGAGGGAGAAAAAGGAAAGAGAGAGGCAAACGGACACCACCTACACAGACGCTATGGTACAGAAATGGACGGAGGACGGGGGTCTGCGGCGACAAAACAGGCGCGGGCGCCGAAGGAGGCTTCAGACACCAGACTTTTGGAAGACGAAATGCCAGAAAGAAACCCTGCTCCGCGCCGCAGAGAGGTCATCAGTTAAGAGACATGGTAGATGAGACAAGAGAGGGGGAGGAAGAACGGCCCCCTGCTTTACGACGACATGCAGGGACCGCTCGCTCAGACAGTGACAGTGTAACTGGAGGTCCAAAATGCCCCCCCCCCCCCCCCCCCCCCCGCCCCCCGGGGTACTCCTCAAGGCCGACTCATCACATAAATACAGCCGTAAAATCTGTTCCATATGGGGAACAGCAATGATTCCTGCAAGGGGGCCTTTGGTAAGACGTGGTGGGGTTGTGCGTCGAGCATGAGGAGTGTAAATGGCGATGAGAACAATCAGCATTCATTTGGAGGTTCATTTAGAGATCTAAGGCGTGAAAACTAAAAACCAGTGAAATTCGGAAAAAAAAAAAGGGAGGATTGTGTGAAGCTCCAATAACAATAATAATAATGATAATATACCTGTGGATTGGCCGGCTGGACATTGTCAAAATGTTTCTTTACAGCTGCATGCGATTTCTTTTTTAGCAAAACATTAACATCCAATTGGCATTTGTATTGGAATCTGCCTTTACGAACACCGAGGAGCCGAGGAGAACACAAAAATGTTCCGGTTACTTCATTGGCAGGAAATATACAGTGGGGCAAAAAAGTATTTAGTCAGCCACCAATTGTGCAAGTTCTCCCACTTAAAAAGATGAGAGAGGCCTGAAATTTTCATCATAGGTACACTTGGACTATGAGAGACAGAATGGGGGGAAAGAATCGAGGAAATCACATTGTAGGATTTTTAATGAATTAGTTGGTAAAAAAAAACAAGCAAGATTTCTGGCTTTTACAGACCTGTAACTTTTTCTTTACGAGGCTCCTCTGTCCTCCACTCGTTACCTGTATTAATGGCACTTGTTTGAACTCCTTATCAGTATAAAAGACACCTGTCCACAACCTCAGTCACACTCCAAACTCCACTATGGCCAAGACCAAAGAGCTGTCAAAGGACACCAGAAACAAAATTGTAGACCTGCACCAGGCTGGGAAGACTGAATCTGCAATAGGTAAGCAGCTTGTTGTGAAGAAATCAACTGTGGGAACAATTATTAGAAAATGGAAGACTTACAAGACCACTGATAATCTCCCTCGATCTGGGGCTCCACGCAAGTTCTCACCCAGTGGGGTCAAAATGATCACAAGAACGGTGAGCAAACATCCCAGAACCACACGGGGGGACCTAGTGAACGACCTGCAGAGAGCTGGGACCAAAGTAACAAAGGCTACCATCAGTAACACACTACGCCGCCAGGGACTCAAATCCTGCAGTGCCAGACGTGTCCCCCTGCTTAAGCCAGAACATGTCCAGGCCCGTCTGAAGTTTGCTAGAGAGCATTTGGATGATCCAGAAGAGGATTGGGAGAATGTCATATGGTCAGATGAAACCAAAATAGAACTTTTTGGTAAAAACTCAACTTGTCGTGTTTGGAGGAGAAAGAAAGCTGAGTTGCATCCAAAGAACACCATACCTACTGTGAAGCATGGGGGTGGAAACATCATGCTTTGGGGCTGTTTTTCTGCAAAGGGACCAGGACGACTGATCCGTGTAAAGGAAAGAATGAATGGGGCCATGTATCGTGAGATTTTGGGTGAAAACCTCCTTCCATCAGCAAGGGCATTGAAGATGAAACGTGGCTGGGTCTTTCAGCATGACAATGATCCCAAACACACCACCCGGGCAAAGAAGGAGTGGCTTCGTAAGAAGCATTTCAAGGTCCTGGAGTGGCCTAGCCAGTCTCCAGATCTCAACCCCATAGAAAATCTTTGGAGGGAGTTGAAAGTCCGTGTTGCCCAGCGACAGCCCCAAAACATCACTGCTCTAGAGGAGATCTGCATGGAGGAATGGGCCAAAATACCAGTAACAGTGTGTGAAAACCTTGTGAAGACTTATAGAAAACATTTGACCTCTGTCATTGCATCAAAGGGTATATAAAAAAGTATTGAGATGATCTTTTGTTATTGACCAAATACTTATTTTCCACCATAATTTGCAAATAAATTCTTTAAAAATCAGACAATGTGATTTTCTGGATTTTTTTTTTCTCATTTTGTCTCTCATAGTCGAAGTGTACCTATGATGAAAATAACAGGCCTCTCTCATCTTTTTAAGTGGGAGAACTTGCACAATTGGTGGCTGACTAAATACTTTTTTGCGCCACTGTAACTCCCACAGGAAGAGATGTGGCTTACGTATAGCAAACATAGGAACCAGTTTTGTTGTTGGCGGAAACTATGTTTTATGCCGCTACAGCCCATGAAAACATTTTAAGCTAAGGTAAAGGTCAATAATGAAAAAAATAGATAAAATACAGATAGTCATCAGGGCTGCATTTAAGCAGCGCATCACGTACCGACACGGTGATGTCACCAACACATCTTTTAACCAATTTGAATGAGTTTTGTAGTTAAAAGAGAGGGACTTCACAGGCTTAAATTGCATACAAGCATGTGGGTGTGACATGCATTTGAGGATATGGAGTGTTTTCAACGAGGATTTGATGTGTCTGGTCTGCTCGCTTCCCTGAGTCACTAGGACCGCGAGGCCAGCGCCACGCCCGTAAGTCACGTCGCTGGAAATAAGGGCTGGGGGTGGCAGGCTGCCGACCTTGTAGTGCAGCGTATGTAAATCACGCTATGTAAATCTTTCATCGGCTCTGTAATATAGAGGTCGTCACAGAGACAATGAAGACAATGAGGCATAGTCTTGCGTTTTTCCAAGGACGATAACTCAGGGCTCTACTTGTCATGGAAATCACAAGGCGTTCCGGGGAGTTCAGCTCACCGGGCCCATTGGTGCTGGATGGGGAGGGTGCGCTAGAAGGTGGGATCTCCATAACAAAGCAGTGCACGTTGAACTCCACGGGGCAAAAAAAGGCGAATAGACAAAACTGGGATGTATTCACGCTCAAACTAATATACTGGCGTTCGTTCCGTCCTTATGTTTTACAAGAAAAGAACCAATGACAAAAAAAAAAACAACCCACAAAAATGCAGAGATCTTGGGAGTCGTTGGGTTCTTTGCGTGTGCAAAATGGAGAACCCCGAGAAGAGGAGAGGATCCAAGAATATATCCAAGAATACACACACATAGCTGTCATTATCCTCAAAGACGAGCACCCTCCGGGGCACGACTGGTCAAACTCACCACCGCTGTCCGACAGCGAGCCCAAACCAACATCAACAAACCTCATGACTAATCATTTCATATACAGCAACACAATCCCTACGTCCCTATGGATCTCAACAACCAACGCACCACACACGCACACGCACACACAAACACACACAAACACAGACAAATGGAGAAAGCGGTGGCTTACAAGCGGCGAAAACAATGGACAATAGAACTGAAAGATGTTTCATGTCTACCAACACAAACACACCCGCACGCACGCATACGCACGCACGCACACACACAGTAGTGACGTGCGGATAATGGCCCCTGTGAGAGCAGAGAACTTGTGAAGACAGACGATCAGTTTATATTAAGCTGGCGGAGCTCTCTGCCTGTCAACAGGTCTTTGATCTCCCCCCCTCCACCAAAGGAAGAAGTCTGTTGTGATCTCTTCAGTGGCGACACACAACTGCTGCTCCGCTAGCTACTCATTTGTCAGCTGGGGAACAATTACAGCTTTTTATTATATTAAAAAAATATATATATTCCAGGGTTCTACTGACACCATATGTTATCATCCAACACACACAAGCACTCACAGCACTACTGTTCATTCACAGCCTCCGTGAGAGGGCTTTCAGAGGTGGGGGGGGCAGTAGCGGACTAGTAAACGGAAGGTTGCCGGTTCGGTTCCCCGGCTCCTGCTGGTGGCCTGTTGATGTGTCCTTGAGCAAGACACTTCACCCACTAACTGCTCCCAGGGTGCCACTATATGGCAGCCCACTGCTCCGAGATACGTCTGCTACCAGGACGGGTGAAATGCAGAGAAATTGCAAATTTCCCTGTTGTGGCACTGATGATAAAAAAATAAATTTAATAAATAAATAAATAAATATATAAAAGAAGTGATGGGACCTTTACAGACTGAACAAAAGAAATTGCAAATCTGTCTTCCCAAAAGAATCCTGTCAGTGTTCATAGGGCTGCCGGTTCGTTCAATGAGTCCAAACAGAACAGCCCTTTGATAATTTGCTTGCACACCTGACGTTTTGTTGCTGACTTTTCATCCGTGCATCCATTCGCCGAAGATTTTAAGACGGGAGGTTTCGTCTTTCGTCTATTTGAATCGGCGGCGCGGCGAGAGCTTTTTCCGATTTTGCTTCGCGGCCACGAGACGCTGGCAAACGCAGGGGCAAAATGGGGGCTTCAGCAGGTATGCGTCGACGCCGATAACTTCTATATGTTGGTAATGCATACTTATTAAGATATACAGGATGTCTTATATCATATTGAGCTGGTTAAATGATGTCATCCACCAATTTCCCTCACAATCCTAATTCACCCTGATGTCGTCCATCTCCCACGGAGACTTTAATGCACTGCAACATCAGGCATAACTTTTTTTTAATGGATATCTCATGGAGAGATAGGGCGTGTGCCAGATCAGGCCCAAGTGACCTCAACGCGGATGAGGAGCTGAAGTCTGCTGGTAAACAGACGATACTTGATGGGTGGGGGCGGGTGGGGGCGGGGGTCGGCGGGTTAAAGAGCTGCTGCGGAAATGGGAAAAACGGTTAAGGTTCGGGTTGAATTAAGGGAGGGATGGATGGGTGGATGGATGAGTTCTGATGTGGCTTCAAACATACGATCAGCAGGTAATAAAAACAGGCACACATAATCGCGCATAATCATACATGCGCGCGTGAGCGCGCGCGCCAACACGGGTAATCAGACACATGTGCTCCCTCGCACACACGCACACACACGCGGTTTTATGCACATATGTACCTCTCAAACCAACCCTGCGGTAAACTTCTCTTTTCTATGGCTGGGGGGGGGGGGTTATGCACATCTGCCTTTGCTTGTGGCCGTGTGTGTGTGTGTGTGCGCGCGTGTGCATGTGTTTGTGCACGTCATAGTGCACAACCCTTTTGATGCACTCTTGACAAACTCCTCTGTGTAATTAAGGTACTGACAATGTGGTTCCTCAGTTTGAAGGCTAGGACATTATACTGGTGTGTGTGTGTGTGTGTGTGTGTGTGTGTGTGTGTGTGTGGTGTGTGTGTGTGTGTGTCCCCTGTGGCTTCAGCTATGATCTCTGCTGCATAAGTGTCCCCCCCGCGCCACCACACATGCAAAGACACACATACAAATAGACCCCCCCCCCTTCTAGCCACATAGTTAGTTGGCGTGCTCCCTTTAATAAGAGCAGCTTGCCAAAATGTCCCCCTCACTCACCAAGTTGCTACCAGATCTTTGTGGCATGTGCACTTAAGTTTGTTTGCATGTGTGCGTGTGTGCATATGCATGCACTTGTGGTATGTCTTTGCCGATTTAGAGGGACCCTGCAAAAGTTCCAAGTAACCCAGGAACACCCCCAGCGAAGCCAGACGGTGTGTGTGTGTGTGTGTGTGTGTGTGTGTGTGTGTGTGTGTGTGTGTGTGTGTGTGTGTGTGTGTGTGTGTGTGCGTCTGTGGTCCGTGTGCTTGAGAGATACAAAGAGAGAATTTTTTTTTTAAAGTGTGTGTGGTTGTTGCAGGACCCGTCGTCGGGGGGTGGGGGGTGGGGGCTATTACGTTGCCTCAGGCCACATAATAGCCCCCCTCCTCTCGCTAGCTCCTAGTAATAGCAGACCTCGGAGCAGCTAATGGTAGCATCTCTCTAATGACGTCTCCATTGATCCCTAGAGTTTCGTTTGGACCTATTCTGGGCGCGCTGCGGCTTCCCGCCACCCTGCGCCCCTTGTCCCTGGCCTCAACAAGGTGCCATTACTCCAGCGGCAAGCCGGTCGAGTGAGTGTGGCCCTGTCAGAAGTGGATACCCTGGGTTTGGAAAATGTTTCAGCAAGATGAGAACACTCAGGCTAATTGAAGGATGCTTCTTTCTTTCGGCCCGTTTGGCTTTTGGTTTTTGGGGTTCCGTAACAGACAACTGACTGCTCCGCAATTTATTTTTATCCCCTCTTTCTGAGACCGGGATGAGGACAATGCCCGTCCACCCCAGCTTTTTTAATCTCTTCACCGACATCCACTCCACGGCAAGGAAATGAGCAATTTGAGTCCTATAATCAGCAGATGGCAACAGCAGAGGTCTACTCCTTCGTGTGACTGCTGAGCGAACATCCAAGGTCTCGCTTACACCAGCACTCATCACAGAGTTTGATTCATTTCTTCAATGCCATTTTACCATAAGTGGATTTCGCTTCCGGTAGCAATGTTAAGTCATTAAGTTGAAACACAAAAGCGGGGGAGTAAAAGGACAACTACTATCTGTGTTTATAAGTAGTGAAGTATCATCCCCGACTCGGGGAAAAAGAGACTCTAGTCCTGTTTTGACCTCTGTCAGAAGGGTTTAACACTATCTGTAAAGTATGTGTACTCTTGTTTTTCAACAAGTTGACTGGAAGCCCAGAGTTGCTTCGCCACTAAGCAGCTCCTTCAAACTTAGGATTGTATTTCTAACAGAGTACGCCTCTTTAGAATTTAGAAAAGGCCATTATAAATATCTGCATAATGAGTTACCTGAAGTGCTGCATTCTAAATAGTTAAAATGATACAAAAACAGGCTCAGCCTTGCCAAACAGGAAAACAAACAAACTATGACGTATTTGAATTTGAACTTTCAAGATGTACTGTACATTGGGTGGCTGGGTTCCTTCGAGACGGGAGCCAGGTGGAGCGTGTACTTACTTGGAAAAGTGCACGCAGATGTTCGATGTCATGGCTATAAAGTGTTATCACCGCCGCTGCAGAGAGCTGCGCCTCGCGCTCAACTCTTAGTGCGCGACTCCCTTCCTGGGTTTATCAGTTCCCTTCGCACAAAGACCCTCTATTACATCATCGAGAGGGTATATCGCATTCGGTTCAAAAGTGAAGCGTTTTTCAGGCTTTCCCCCTATAAATTAAACTCCTGGGATTGCCAAAGTGTCATTTTTCAATAACACCCCGGAATAAAAATGTGTAATAGCCGCTCACCCGCACATTTTCAAGGTGTCACGCAAAACTACTCTGCAGTCGGCAGTATAATTGACTTCTGTTTAATGTGGTAATCCATTTAATTATTTTGTTTGAACACACGGTACACAGTTTAAGAAACAGCCGTTTGAGGTATTTGTGATATGTCAAGTCAAGTCAAGTGACACTTTATTTATAAAGCGCATTTCATACCAGGGCAACACAATGCGCTTTACAAAGAAATACAATCAAAAAAAGAACAGTTGTCAGCTGGTCATTTTGAAAGAATGCCCCTGAAAATGCAGCAACAACAAAAGCAGCAACAACAACGACAAAAACAACAACAAAAACAGCAACAAAAGCAACTACAACCGCAGTAGCAACAACAGCAACGGCAGCAGAAACAACGGAAAACAACAACAGCACCAGCAACAACAGCAGCAGCAGCCACAGAACCAACAACAACAGCAGCAATGTGCATGTGCTTCTATACGCTGTTTCCATTGTTGGTGGCGGGCCACCTTTCCCGGCAAGAGTGCAAAGATTTGCACACTCAAAAAGCGTCGGTGAATTTGATAGAGCAGCCTCACTAGTTATGGTCACTAAACTGTCGAGATAGAAGAACACTCATAATAAAGAACAGCAGCCTCGGATGAAAAAATGATCCGACCGCCTCAGGTCACCAAGGAAAAAAAGAAAGTAAAATGGTCAAGAAAGATACGACCATCTGAGAGCAAAGACGAGGGTAAACACTGGATGTTGGGGGAAAAACGCAACACAATTCTAAGACTTGCAGTGTAATCCATCTAACACAGACAATCTTGTGGATTTCCACTGTAACTGCATTTTATATGTTTGGGGAATTATCCACAGAAGCTACAGTTGGTGATTTTTCTCATTTCGGTGATCCAACGTGTGTATGATTTCTATACGAGTATTTGGGCGAGTATGCTGCTCACAAACCAAGTTGACAAACTTGAGTGGATTATGGTCTGTGAATAACTTGTTATGACTCCGACGGGGACATAAAAAAAGGAAAATCACCAGACACTATAATTTGCGGGCAAGAGATGCAAGCCTGCCCTCCTAAATAATAGTATTATCTATAAATCAGGCCAATAAATACATGCGCTTAATTACGCTAATCTGATTTGTATCAATGCGTTTGCATCCAAACTTTGTGGGAGAACTGCGAGAGGAGAGGACTTTCCATAACTGATTAATTTATAGTTTAACATTGGTGTGAGAAATTTTCTGGGAACGGGAGAAAGTAGCCTGTATCTCTAATGTTCTAATACGTTCTAATTGATGACAATGAGATAGAGTTCCTCCGTCTGTCATTGCAGTGTTCAAATTGTTGTATCACATCTTAGGAACATCCTTTTTGGATTGGATTTTTCATCAGTAAACTGTCCGACGACGCCATACATCACCGCCCGTCACGGTGTTACTTTGCATGTAGCGACAACGGCCACAAGCCCCGGGTTCAAGGACTTTCTAAGCCGCTGTCAGGACTTTGGAGAGAGGTCTGGAGGATCGCAAGAGGGCTCCAACCCCAGCGCTGACGCCATGAATCTACCGCTTTGTCAACAGCGCCACATGGTGGCAGCATGAGCCACTGCAAGCCAAATATATATTTTTTTTACATCGTTTGATAGTAGAACTAGGGCGACCCCTGAAGAAAGATAAATCAAGTTGCTGTAATTATATTGTATTATAGTGTTATTTAAATTTTACTGTGACCCATTAAATAACTGAAGTTCTGCACTACCCTTTTTAATAGGTAATTCATTTTATTAATTTCATTCTTTTTCAGTAGAACCTCTCAGAGTACGGCTTCACAACAGGTCAGGTGTGCAGCGCTGTTTACCTGGATGCCAGAGGTGGTGAAGTAGGGGATTTCAAACTTGACACTGATTGGAGGCTTGCCCTCTTTGTCTTCTGCCTCCACACTGGGCAGGCCGAAGTGGGCCCTCATCAGGTACTCCTTACCGCCCTGGAACAGCGAAATGGGCAACAGTCTCAACTACGGATGAGTATACAGGTGCCAAAAAAGGACAACACCTAGACCTTGATACCAGTTCCTAAACGGCCCACGCAAAACTGACTGGGTTGCCTTCTTTCACAGTTTGTGTTAGTAGCCCCATCGGAGACCCAAATGTATGTGCAAATTGTGTCTGAAAGGGATGGTTTGTCCGCCTGGCGTACCGGGAAGGACTTGATGGACCAGACAATCTCACTGTTCTCGGGGATCCACTTGACACTGCCCACCGTGGTCTTGAACTTGGGCGAGTCAGCGTCAGTGGGAACAGGGATATGGATCTCCACGTTGTTGGCCGTCGACCTCCTCTTGAACTGGCTCTTGGCCTGTCCCGGGAGGGGGAGGGGGAAGAGGATGAAGAAACCCATAATAAATACAACAAACTAACAATCCTAGTGAGAGCAACCGCCGCAATTACGGATTAAGGATCTTAATGAATGAATGAACTGAAGTGCAGGATGGGGGGATGGCAGCTGGAGAAGGATGTTATAATACACATAATAATAATAATAATAATAATAATAATAATAATAATAATAATAATAATAATAATAATAATAATAATAATATCCGCTGTCCATTGTCCCGTGGATCAACTGCACTGTCTAGATAGCAGTGTAGACGGATGCATTTATTTTCGTTTAATGCCTACTTTTCATTCATATATGGTATATATAATTTTTATTGATGTATTTATTTAAAACACAATTGAGTTGAAGGTCTGTCCCGACCACTGCGTAATGGCATGAATGAAAACAAAGAACGTGTGTCCCGTGCCGCGGCACGCATCTCTCCCCGATTTTTTTCCGACGCTATGGAACTTGATTTAGTAAAAGCCGGATGTCTTTGTGTAAATACTTTACCAGAGCTGCCAACCTGCAACATATTTTGAGTACTACAACAGTGTAACATGGAGTCTCCGTGGTGCTTGAGCCACTGCAGATAAATGTCTCCATCAGTCATTCACACCGAAGCGTCTGGTAACGAGGCTCATCACATGGTATGGGAGCTACTACGGCTCCAGTATATATACAGTATACTACTATATACAGTATACAACCTATAGAGAGTATAAAAACTATATACAGTATACAACCTATATACAGTATACTACTATATACAGTATACAGTATACTACTATATACAGTATACAACGATATACAGTATACAACTATATACAGTATACAAACTCATCTGATGAGGATATACCCCTTGAAATGCATCATCTGGTAAAGTTACTGAACATGTTTACCAGCTACAGATGCACCGATGCTCATTTTTGTGGCCGATTCCTATTTGTGATTTTGTTTTAAGTCTGACCTGCAGGTTCAGACGGGAGTCTGCTGTACATACATGACAAATACATCCCCACATGCACATACAGACTACCGCAGCAATTTTCAGTTACCACAATAGTGCGATTGCTGATTTTGATACTGTTTATTATTGTTCATTATTCACTATGGAACAATAATACAACATGTAACTGTCCCTCAGTTCCAATCAATTGAATATGGAACTGTCACCAAGTTTCAGTATAATTTAACCTGCAACTCTCACTGAGTTTTAGTAGGACTCAACATACAGTAGAACTAACATGGAAACGTCCGGTTCAAACTTCAAATGAAAGCCTCTTTCACCTTAAATATACATTTATATTATATTTATATGGTACTTTTCAAATAAATTGTAGTCATTACAAAAAAATGAACAAATAATATGAATATTCGACTCTTCTCACTCTGGTTCACTGGAAGCCCTCCTTCCCTCACCGTGCGTCAAACCAAGTGAATCGAATCGAGCGACTCGTTTCACTGAGTGACTCGTCAAGAACCAAGTCTCAAAAAAGAGTCAAACTTCTCCTCCCAGTTGGGGCTGCGCTGCGACAGCGGTAGAAACGCAGTCTGCACAATGTTAGAATATTGTCAGGCGACGAATAAAAGATTTATCAAATCTTCTTTGTTTACCTTGAAGTACCTCCAAACGGGCGACATTTTATTTCTTTTGCCCTCTTCTTAGAGCGCCAACTACGCAACTATGTTATAATATCACGTCGTATCGGGTTTGAGTAGCGAGAATTTTTACCAGTACATGAGCACAGTATCGGTGTGTGAATTAGACCGGCGCAGATTCAGAAAATACACCTGACACTGATTGGCCGGAGAAAACCGACCAATTCTGGTCACCGGCCGATCGATCGGCGCGTCTCACACTTTATATGTTAACTTTACGTCAACACATGTTTTTGCTTTATTATAACTCTCCCACTTCCCATTTTACCTCGGCAATGCAGCGTTATACCTCGGTGGATAATACAGTACCGCAGGTCGTAGAATCAGGTCCAATCCGAAGGGATGTAGTTTAAATACCCAATATTTACAGTATATATATATATATATATATATATATTTATATCTTTTTTTTTTGCGTAGTTTCAGCTGGCATTTCGTACCGGTGTATTTTGACTAAAAATTGCGTAGTTGGTACACAAAATGCATGCGGGTTGGCAGGTCTGCTTAACCTGTAAATAATAAATCCTGCACTTCTGTAACGGGGAGGCTTTCCTGACCGGACCTAAACGTGACCCCGTCGCCGTCCCAATGAGTACGCCTACGCAGAGGACATCAATCGAGTCGGCGGGTCAGAGAGAGTAGGAATATGTTGCACATGTTGCCTGACAAAAAACAAACAGTGGTCAATCGATGACACTTTCTCATCTCTCCATTTCGATACTTCCTATCCAATGTTGTTAAGAACAGTTAAATAATGCTACACCATCAATAGAAGGCTTCAAATAGACTCCGTGATTGGCATCGGCCATTACCGCATTCCAGTGATTGCTGATCGGCCCCGAAAACGCTGATCGGAGCACCCCTTACCAAAATAGCGGGCTGGGCAAACAAATCAATAAGGTCATGAACATCACAGGCACATCTCAACAAGGCAGAGTCTAAACTTATCACTAACTAGACCTCAGGGAAGCAGAGGCCGAGAGAACAACAGAGAGGGAGAGCTAGGATGAGGCAGTAAAAGGCAGAGCTGGGAGAGTCTCAGTGCTTGGAAAACATTCTCTCTTCACCGTGAAACAACTTCTGTTCTGAGTGGTGGGCGGGCGTCCTTCATCAGCGCAACTGACCTTGATCATGTACTCGATCCTGCTGTGCGAGTGCTTCTCGATCACTGACTCAATCCAGATCAGCGGCTTCACCTGGGAACAGCAAAGTCAGAGGACTGAGGCAGCCGGCTAAGGGACACCTGCGGTTTTTTGGGGGTCTCTGTGGCACTCCCTGCAGCACAACGATTCCCCAGCCGTCGACGCCAAACAGTATTTGACACATCACTTATTTGAGCGCCAAAAGTTACAGAAATGTCTAACTCTTGTTTAAACACTACTTGACAAAGACGGGCGTATGACGATCCAGGCTGGCACGCCCGCTCTGCGTGATATAAAACCGTTTCCTCACACTAGTTCTGCCTACAGCCTTTAAGGACGAGCCTGTTGTGCACGTCAGCTATGTATCATCATTTACAGGAGAAAAGTCCCTACACCTCAATTTGAAACGGAACTCAGGACAAGGTGCATTCATTCGAGGGTAGTTGCTGAAATTACTTTTTGCAGATCAAGTGTGAATATTCTTTATGGGTTATTAAAAGTCATTCAGGGGCAATCAACAAAAAAAACCTGTGTCAAGCACGTACGTGCGTATTGAGACGGTAGGACATCAGCTCGAACTCGCCATCGGGCGGGATGAAGGAGATGGTGCGGTCGTTCTCAAAGCGGGACAGCCGGACGCACTGGTGGAATTTGACGTCCTCCAGTTCCACCGACTTACTCTTTCCACCTCAAGATTCAAGATTCAAGATTCAAGAGGTTTATTCGTCACATACTGTACATATACATACTTTCATACATATATGCAGTGGAATGTAATGCAACGCACCCGGTGATAACACACAATATGTCCTAGGGAAAATTTATTTCTCATAGACCAACTAACTGATTCCTAAAACGTAACACAGTAAGTCGAATACTTATAGAATAAAATAAAAATATATAGAATAAAATAAAATACAATAAAATAAAATGAAATAAAATGTAATAGATAGAGGGAATATGCTTATGTATATGGGATAGGCAATTATGTATATACAGATATGAGCATTAAAGTGGCATGTGATACACCTGGATAAATGAGCGCGCACGCACGCACGCACGCACTCACACGCACACACACACACAAGTTGTTAAAAGGCAAAGGAGGGTACAAGTAGGGCGAGCAAGGGTCTGTGTAGGGACAGGCTTACGCCAACATTTTACTTCAGAGCCTCCACTAGCAATGTCTTCAAATGATTGAACACATGGTACATTACAGAATGCTCCTTTTCAACAGGTTAATATACTGTACTTCTCTCAGGTCCCCAAAACATGTCTGAAGTTTTTTGCTGAAAACACCCCTCAGATTATGTATTCTAGCCCTTCTAACATGCCTCAAACCCCCCCCCTGTGTGTGTGTGTGTGTGAGTGTGTGTGTGTGTGTGTGTGTGTGTGTGTGTGTGTGTGTGTGTGTGTGTGTGTGTGTGTGTGTGTGTGTGTGTGTGTGTGTGTGTGTGTGTGTGTGTGTGTGTGTGTGTGTGTGTGTGTGTGTGTGTGTGTATTGCTTTAAATGAAAATACTGCTGCTCCCCTCGCCCACACTGAAATTGTTTGCCCCTGTTATGTGAGCCTGTTGTATGAAGTTTAGTTTATTTCACCTTAGCAGTCCAGCAAAATCGGAACAAATCTGAGGCGGGAAAAAAGCAATCCAGTTGGTGAATCTTCACTCACAATCTACGAGGCCTAATTCAAAAGTTTGTTCCGACTTTCCTAAAGCGCGGGCACCGCTGCACTGCCAGCTGCCACCGCCCGGGAGACCGCACAGGGCTTTTTTTGTCTCGTTTGGCAAACGTCAGAAAATAAAGAGTGGCAGATCCGCCCAGCGCCCGCCACCCGAGTGGTCATTTTTATGGCCCTGTAAACACAGAGACACAGGCGATGGAGCAGAAGAATACCAGTTTATTGAAGCGAGTGGGCTAGGTGGAACACGCCCGGAGCAGATGTACAACTGTCATGTAATGACAAGGGCTCCTCCCCTGTGTGTGTGGGGATGGGGGTTTTACCTGTTGCTCGCTGATTGGTCACACGGGCGACAGGGGTACAGCCACAAGACAGGTGCGGCTGCTCAAACCAAACCACCCCCACACCACATCAAATAAATGACATGAAATAAATACACCCACAATAAAAAACACACTGACCGGATTGAGCGGTCGCACACGTTCTCTTTTGAGTAACACAGCACAATAATTTTTAAGATACTTACATTTCCCTCCTCTGCTGCAGTTTTGTGGCGAACTGTTGGTATTAATCCCTATTTCTTTGAAAATACTTGTGCTCGTCTCTGCAGCCAACCACAGAGCAGTCGCCATGCTTAGCTCTTAGCTTCCATACTAGAAGGTCGGTCGGTACTCTAGCCGTGGGTGGAGTTATTGAGATGTGGGACGGCTCTAATTCTACTGGGGCTCTAAATTACATAGATAAGGGCCCAAAAATCTGAATGGCTTCTTTCATGGCACGAATTCTGAAATAGACAGCTCACAAAAACTGACTGGGTTGTCTTAGTTCACAGTTTGTGTGGTTAGTAGGCCCATCAGAGACCCTAATGTACGTTCACAAGCACTGAGAAAGTGAGTTTTTTTCATTATATGTCCCCAGTATAGGTCCCCTATGAAGAACTGAGAATTAAGACTTCTCTGTCGAATGAAAATGCTCGATAAGAATCATATCGACACACGGGTCGCTTTACTCACGTCCGGTGTTCTCAAACAGGACCTTGTCGTTGAGGCCCAGCCTGAGCTCGGGCATGCCGGACAGGAACACGCGCATCTTGATGGAGCCCACGATCTCACTGCAGAGCACGTTGCCATTAGCGCTCACCTGTACAGGGAGGGGATTAGTCAGCGGGGGGCTGCGTTTGTAGCTCTCTGTCTCAAGACGGGCGCCTCGCCGTCACAAGCTCCCTGTGACGGATGCAGCAAATCGTCGCCCATAAAATTGCGGGGAAAAATCTAATCTCACTCCCTTACGTCATCCTTTTTTCCTTTGTTCACATTTGGTAAACGTTTACCTTTACAGTACAAACCACATGACGGCACAAGCTGTTTATTTGCATTATTAATATCACATGTTTCTAATTTGAGGGCACACATTTTAGTTCCAACATTTGTGTGATTTGGCTCTTATCCTTTTTACATTTATTTAACCTGACTCCCTCCACTCACTTGCATGTCCACCTGTGTCCAATCCGGCAAGATCTACTTCCCGTTTGGACTGCACTGTAACACCTGAAGAGGGGTGGCCGTGTGAACCAAGTGCTCCAGAACAAGGGGGATGTCACTTTTGCTCTACTGTAGTTGTGTAAATGTATGTCGTAGTCAAAAATTGGAACAAGTGCATATGTACCTGCATGGAATGAAACCGGGCGTAATCTGACATTTACTCTGTAGTATATATATTTTCAAGAAACTCTAGTTCTCACTGAACCTTAATATTACAATTACGAAATGATAACAGTTGATTAAATATATTTTAAGTTCCGGGCCGCTCCACCCGAGGCTGCGGCCTGCAGAGCTGTCCGTGGTCCTGCAGGTTCGAAGCCATCTATGGTTCAATGCCAGTTTTGACCACTTGATCACGATTCCCTATAACCTTGAGTTGATTTTCGATATCGTTTGAGTTTGATAGCAATTATAGTACCATTTCTGGCGACCTTTGTAACGTCTTATTTGTACAAAAAATATTCCAAGTTTCAACAACTTTCATTTGGAAAACCAACACGGACTGCTGCGCATTCCGCCTCCTACAGATGCTGTGACATAATAATAATAATTGCAATTACAGCCGCAGGCCTACACAGCGCAACCCTCCTGTCCCAAAAACAACCGTCCATGTTTGCCTGTGAACCACAACTTCTCATCGTTTTAACTCACCGTGGTGTGTGTGGAAACAGAGCTGCGCTCTCAGTGGCGGGTGGCCGTTCGGTGCCGCGTCAGGCGCACAATTTGTTTGTTGAGGTTTTTTAGTTGGATTGCATTTCCGGCAAGTCACGTTTCAATGAAATACGAAAAAAAGGTTGTGGTATTGTTGTGAGTAATAACCATTGCACGGCTTCATCACTCAAGTTGCACATTTTGGTGCTTTCGAGGGGAAACGGTGACAAATTTATTTCTCATTAATCCGGCAAAATAATGCGGACGACGGATTTAAAATATCAATCGAACAGATCTGCTGACATCTACCTGACGAGAAGCTATATAAATACACACGTAAATCGATAGTTTGGTAACGTTAAGCAAGTACAGAGTGAGTCCAGGCCGCGCACTGGACACGGTCCAGCTGGACATTCTCTGAATCTGTACATTTATAGTAATGAATATGATGACGTCATAAAGCGTCTCACTGTAGAACTCATCTCATTCATTTTAGAACCGGGCGTGTGACGCGTCGGTTAACCAAGACCAACTGAATGTCTTGGGTCAAAGTTGTTCGGTGTTTCACTAATATCTGCTCCGTACGTGGATCGATTTGGATGAAAGTTAAACCAATAGAGTCACGCTACGTAAACGACACCTTCACCGCGTTTGTAGGTTATGCCCAAGTATGTCCCCCAGATAGTTTTCAGCCGGGTTGCACACATTTCGGTGCGAAAATGCATTGCCTCGCCTCTGTTACGTCGATCTGAATTTGGTTGGTTTTTTCATGAACCTCTGCTCCGTACGTGGATCAATTTGGATAAAACTTCAACCACGAGATGTTCATTACAACGCGGTTCAAGCAGACGTCAAGCGTGGTCGTGTGTTATGCTGATGTTGGTGTTCCAGATCGTTTTAGCCTTCAACACTCAGATAACCCTCGCCTGAACAATAACTCCCAACAACGGTCTTGACGGTCCCTGATAATAATGTCAAAATATAGTTTACAGATCACTTGGAAGTCTGGGTGTGACATCCCTTATAAATGTGCTTCAATTGCACCAACTCTCTGAAGACGATCGCACTCTTCCAACTTTTATTTCTTTTTTTTTTGGTCTCCCACAGTTACCGCCAGATCTCTGCAGACAATAATAGCGTCGCTCTAACTGCGTGTGGCTATTAGTGCCGGTGTTTGTGAATTGGACGCGATTTGGAAAAAGGCTTATTGGATAGAAAGGGGCCAATTTTGCACCGAATGCAAGCATAATATGTCACTTAAATACGGGCAAATAGCACCAGCGCACCCAGATGGCATTTGTGAGGCGGCACGGTTAGCGGTGCTTTGTGCATTAGACGCTCGCTTTTTTTTTTGTTATTCGTGCCGGTTTAGCAGCCGCAAAAGCCGTGCGATCGCAATGTGAATTCGCCCCAGAGTTTTAAAACCAGAAGGACTTAGGAAGCTATGTTGACTCACCAGTAAGTTGACCGACTCGATAACGTCTAGGAAGACTTCGTTCTTCCTGTATTTGATGCCCTCGGAGCGCCAGGACACCGCGTTGGTGACGGTGGCTGGAGGGCGGGGGGCGCCCGTGTCCAGCTTGTGGCCCTCCTGAGTGATGTACCTGGAAAAATATTCATGGGAGTTTGGGAATTAGAGTACGGCGTTTTGTTGAGCGCTTTGGTTTGGACTGGATGTGGCCCGGTTTGGTGGCGTGACTTACTCCTGCAATATCTTGCTGTCGGTGGTCTGTGGGTAACCAAAGTCCATCAGTTCGTCCATCAACTCATAAATGATGACAAAGTTGTCCCTGATGCTCTCCTCCTCCAGCTCTTTGAAGTACTCTGAGAACACCTGGCGAACCGGAAACCCCAAAAAATAGACATTCTGGAAACCTCCTGTTTACACTGCACAGTGTGTTTAAGCTCCACCAATAGGGTGACACTGACATCCATCCATGGCCATCGGATGGTGGCAAGTGACACCGTGTGTGTGTATGTGTGGTTGTGTGTGTGTGTGTGTGTGTGTGTGTGTGTGACACATTCACCGTACTACTAGAATTACATTTGCATTCATAATATTGACTCAGTGTCACTCTGTACCGGTTTGCTCACTGCGCAGCAGAGCAAATGCCCCTTTAGCCCGGGGCTTCTCAGCCTTGAATAGCCCACAATCCTGTGTCTAGCTCCCAAAATTCTTGCAACAACAGCAATAACAGAGTGTGACACATTTTGTTGTTACTGTTTGGGAGCCAGCACCACTCATTCTATGCAATACAAGTCACACCTAGGCCAATAAGCAACACATTGCGTACAAGGCAATTGTTTCATATGAATTTGAATGTTGCATACATTACTTCACAGAACATGGAAGGAGCTCTAAATAAATTATATAGAAATTAAGAATGTCCCATGAAACAATGTGCACATAAAGTTACCCCACGTTTGAGAATGTCTGCCTTAGCCTATCGTAAGCAGACGATACCTATAGACTAACACTATGATCATCTTC
>NC_137193.1:8581640-8609140 GCF_960531495.2 Zeus faber | reverse complement strand
AAACGGAGACATTGCTGTTACACTTAGGATTATTGGTAGTGTAGTCTCCATGACGTTAATAAAACATGTTTTTGTAAAAACAAGGTTGATATCATATGGACTTGTGGCTTCTACAGGAGCAAAAACAAAAAATTATAGACATTGCATTTTAGTCACACAATTATTTATAAACGTTTCCTTAAACCTTAACCCTAAAAAGTATAAAAACTACAAATCTGCACAATTTTGCTATGCATCTTGATGCAATGGCATCATGGGTAAAGTAGTTATATTGTTAAAAAACCTAAAAGTTATAAAGGAAAATAAGGTATGGGTGAAAACGACATTGTAAAACAAGTTGTACTTACAACAATAATCAGTTTTATATTCAAATGGTTTTGGTATTTATTTAGCATCTATTTAAACATTGGAAACTTCTGTTATTCAGTCCCCTGTTTCAGAATGAAATCCTTTTGGTTGTGATATTTAGGCGAGAGCTCGGCTCTTCCTATAGGGGAGATAGGCGGCCGCCTAGGGCTGCCAGAACAGAGTGTTTTTATTTTTTTGTGACACCTCCATATGGAATGAAACCTTGCGTAATGTGGACATTTCTCCGCGACTCTCTCCCCATCGCCCCCTCTCCATGCGTTGTGCGCAGAAAATGATCTTAATGAGTCTACGCGTCGTGCCCTGTTCCTCCGTGCCCCATCCCCACACTGTGTTTAGTGGTTTGATGTGGAGGAACGAGGCTCTCCGTGTTGCTCTCTGCGATGGGGGCGCACGGAGAGCCGTGTCCGAGCGCGGACGATTCACACATATAAAAATATATATTTATGATTATTTTTAATTCCTCATTGAAATGTTAGCCCTGTGCATTTTGTAAGCTTCCGTCTGTTTTAATCTGTTATTGTAATGCACACTGACTGACTGGCTTTAAATAATAAAAATAAAAATGAAACGACTCAGAGTTATATTGCATAGCACACCATGTTGCCATTAAATAAGAAATAAAAAATAAAAATAAAATAATAATAATCATAATAGTCATTCTGTAATTCTCATGTATTCCTTCTATTCTTTTTTTCCAATAATGAAGATGTGGGAGTCTCTGCACACGGGTACGGGTTTAGGGAGGGAGAGTCTTTCTGGCCGTGGGTTGCCGACATGGCGTGAGGTTTAATTATAAAAATCAACAAAAAGGCTCGCTGGCCAAAAGGATAAATAAAAACCAATAATGCATTTGGGCGCAGGAGGAATGACACTCCAGTCTGGCCCCTGGTCGTCTGGCCCCTGGTCGTCTGGCCCCTGGTCGGCTGACCAGCCTGTGCGCAGATCCCGCTCTGCAAGACAGACAAACATTGTGAAAGCTCCCCGCCCCGGATCGGCCCAATCAGCGCCCCCGCGCCGCTGATTGGGCCGATCCGGGGCAGCTGGGCGGCCGCGGGGAAGGAAGCCACACTGCCGTCTGCAGACGCGGCTTAACCACACCCCTTCATCCACCACGGAAGAGTAATTAGCTTTGCAATCACAATAGTGTCAGTTTGTCTGCCCTGACATTTTCCGGAATCATACATTCAAAGGCTAAGTTCCTTCAATCTAATTTTCTTACTGTGAAAAACTAAATCAGTGACTAAAGAGTTTCAGTTATAAGTTGCTTGATTAGAGAGTTTTAGTCAAGTAAGCGTTATAATTCCAAAATAGAGAAAATAGACAGCTAAAAGTTTTTAAAATGAATAAATGTGAACTTTGGTATTTGGTGGTATTTATGAAAGGATAATTGAGCCTCATACCACTTCAAAAGACTTTGTGAGATTAACTGGGCTCCAATCTCCTTGAAGCATGAAAGGAAAGTGAACTAAGGAAAAAATGAATACGCGCATAAGTCTTACAAACACACCGTATTTATTTTGAAAAGATCTAGAAATAAGAAATGTGCTTTGATGACAACCAATTATTCACTTCTACAAATTCACATTTACAAAAAGAGTCGAGATGTCACACAGCAGCAAGCAGAAGAAAATAACATAATGCGTGTGTGGTTGTTGGGTCTCTGCCGTTCGCAGGGCGGTGACCGCCGTCGTAGCCGTCGTAGCCGTCGTCTTGACCTGTTTGGGAACGCTCTCCAGTGAGAGCTCACAACTCACAACTCAGAGTTCTTCTGCTCCCGAAAAGCCACCCGTGCCCTCTTGCTTTTCTTCGCGGCTGTGTGTGTGTGAGCCCTGTGTGAGAGCGGGGGCCCCGGGCCCTGTCCCGGCACGGGCCCCGGCACGAGCGCGGCTCCCGACCTTAGATCCTCGGGGCGGCTCAACTGTTCCTGGAGCGAGAGCTGCACGGTGCTGACGTTGCCGTGGCAACAGCGAGGGTAGTGTTTGAAGCACTCAAAGGTGTCCTGGCAGCGCTCGGAGGCGCAGTGGGAGGAGCCGAGCGCCGTCGGCCCGTTGGGCGCCGCCGAGAAGGTGGTCAAGTCGACGCGGGGGTGCAGGGGCCGGGGGCTGGCGGTCAGGAGGGAGCGGGGGGACAGACGTCGCAGGCAGCGGAGACACAGGCACTTCCTCTGCAGTGACAGCAGGTACTTGCATAGCAGGTGGCGGAAGTTGGGCTTCAGCAGGAGGTACACCAGAGGATTGTAGAGCGTGGACGACTTGGCGAACATGGCGGGCACGGCGAACGCCATGGGCGGGATGGTGTCCACCTGGCCGTACATGGCCCACATGGACACCAGGGCATATGGGCTCCATGCCGCAAAGAAGCCGATGCACACGGCCACGCTCAGCTGCAGCACAGGAAGAGTGGGCGGCAAATACATGGAAAGAAAGAAAGAAAGAAAGAAAGGAAGGAAGGAAGGATAGCAAGGAAAGAACGAAAGAAGAGAAAGGAAAGAAAGACAGCAAAAACGAAGAGAAAGGAAAGACAAATTAAGAAAGAAACATGACAAAAGAAAGAAATTAAGAAAGAAAGAAAGAAAGAAAGAAAGAGAAAGGAAAGAAAGACAGGAAGAAAGAAAAGAAAGGAAAGACAAATTAAGAAAGAAACATGACAAAAGAAAGAAATTAAGAAAGAAAGAAAGAAAGAAAGAAAGAAAGAAGAGAAAGGAAAGAAAGACAGGAAGAAAGAAAAGAAAGGAAAGACAGAAATGAAGAAAGAAGGAAATAGAGAAGGAAGAGAAAAGAAAGAAAGAAAGAAGGAACATGCAATTTCAATGAGGTAAAGACCAACAGATAAGCACAAATGGAGGTGGGCAGAGTACAAATTAAGTCGTAATAAAAGTAGAAGTAGAAGTACTGTAACTTAAGGATATTTTCTCAATCACAAATAGCCCATATAACATTTAGTTTTGCAATTCGTCATTTGAAAGAGTAACGCTTACAAATCTTCTGTAAAAAACTATTACTTTTAGAAGCATAACTGCCGGCAGACATCCTGCAGATCCCAGACTGGCCAGCTATATTCCTTCAGCTACAGTATATACATTTTAAAACCATTTTATAGAACATTAACAACAGTACAACGGTTCGTCTGACGGTTGACAAAAGCCCATAGATAAAAAACGACGGCATGGTTTACAGTGAGTCGTGAGGCAGGTGTATACAGGTGGTTTCATTTAATTTCCTGTAGATACACTTTTGGTTGTTTTATCCACGCTCTTGTCAAACATGACGACAACAACAACAACAACAAACAAATCCCTATTTACTTTTAACAACAGTTGGCGGTCCGCGGTGCGGGCAGGACAGCAAAAATTATTGAGAATGAAAATTACTGAAAATTAAGGATCTAAAAGCCCAATGTGACGGATCCACCAGCACCCTTACACGTTCATTCGCTGCCCAACGCCGTGCAAACAACTGTTCCCTTAAAGTTTGCTTGGATTTTGGGTCATAAAAAAAAACATTTCCGGATGGAGAGGTTGTGAAGGAGCGCACGAGTGCGGGAGCTGAAACCTTATTTCAGGGAAAACAAACAGAAGAGGTTTGTGAACGAATAAAGCAAATACCTACGTCAGGATCGTCAGCCAGAAAGAAAGCTGGAATATAAACGCAGGATGTGCTGGCACACCTGGAAGAAGCCATTCATCAGGCTCCGTGCGGAGGCTCGGCTGCAGATGAGTCCTCTGATGTGTCTGACCATGCTCAGCTGTTAGTTTATGGAAGGTTCTTAAACAAGCAGAACAAGGAGTTCTGTGAAGACCTGTTAGGCGTTAATACCCCTTCACACCGGTACAAGAGGAGAGGACATCTAACTGGCCGTTAAGGAGATGCTAGCCAACAGGGGAATAGGGCCCAAACAGGTTACAGAAAATAAAGGGTCGCTTTAATCTGCGTCGAACAGTTTATTTTCAGGGAGTCAGGGAAAATATGATAACTCCGGCGTCACCGATTTAAACGTGTTCGAGATAAGGTAAACTCTGTGAAGCCTAAAGGACAATGAAGTGTTGTTCCTGCTCTTGCAGCTGCATCGTGGGGAGGCCAAAAAGAACGATAGCAGCAGTGACTAGACTCCCATGGTTTGGAGTGTCTGGAAACTAACACTGTGCTGCAATAAAAATATGTGACTGGGGATATATGAGGTTGTGTTCTTCATTATGTGCGTGCATAAATGTTTATGTGATTACATAGATTTCGGTATATTGCTACAGTTTCAGGAACCACAGATGGAGCCCACTGCCAGGGAAGCTCCTCTCTTATCATCGCATTGCTCATCCATCGGTCATGCTGCTCCACCCTGTCGGACGAGTATGCCGAAGTGATGAACGCAATGATTCACCTTCTCAGGGCGTCCTCTTGTCAGATCCCTCAGCAAAGGCGAGTGTCGGAGCGCCTCTGATCCATCCGAAGGGAAATCGCAGCATTGTTGGCACAGCTGAAGAGCCAAAAGGCAACACCATGTTCTCTCTTTTTAGAAGATGGGAAGGAGATGGATATTGTGGCTTCTGTGGTTGAAATCCCTTCACACCTGAATGAACTGAATATAAAGCTACAGGGCAAGGACAACACAGTTTGTGGCCTGATGGCAGCAGTTCGCTCCATCCAGAGGAAACTTGGAGGTGTTCAAGGAAGACCCGCAGGGAGACCAGAGAGAGGTTATCTTCTTTTGAAGACTTTGTCGACACGCTGGTTGTAAACTTAAGCAAACGTTTTCACCGCTTCACCCTTGGACAGCGGCTCCCCCCCCGTTCATTCAGAACCCATTCCTCATCAAGGATATCAGGGGGTTCTCGACGGAAGTCACACAGCACTTCAAGTAGGCAAACTCTGGGCCTCTCCGAATGCGGCTGGTTGACCTCCGATCAAATGTGGCCCCGAAAGAGCATTTTGGAGGAACTGATCCTGAGACTTTCTGGCTCCAAACAGTCTCAGAGACTAGAGGCAGCTTTCGCAGGTCTGAGGAAAGTAGCCCCGTACAAATTGACCATGTTCGGCTCCACGTACGGCTGTGAGGCAGCTTTCTCCACAACGAACAGTGTTCAAACCAAATATGGCTCCAGGCTCAATGAGCACCTACACCTGTGCATGAGAACAGCACTGACACCGTTCCAGCCCAGATTTAAAATCCCGGCAGGACAAGCTGAAGCCCACTTTTCCCATTGAACAGGAGAAAGTGGCGGAGTGTGAAATATGAGGGAGGGAAAAAGGAAAAGTGTTAAAGCTATTGAGTTGTTAGGATTGTTTATTTTAACATTTTAGATAAGTTAGTAAGTCAGTTAAATTAGTTAAGATGTGAAATAGAGTTCACAAAAAGGAAGGGAAAGGTAAACTCAAGCTGCACTTTTTTTTAATCAACCAGTTCATTTTGAGATGCTCATCTTTGAAAAGCTCTGTTATGTATTTTATTTTAAAATGGAGCCCTTATTTCATTTGAAATAGGAAGAATTATTTATTTATTATTAGTATTGTAATTTATAACCCCTCCGGTTCTCTGTGAAAACTGATAATAAATATTGTTGAAATATTATTGAATTGTACATTATTTGATTTGACAGCTGTTGGCAACTTAGACAATATGATGTTCGGGACCTTCGCTTGAGGACATTTTCTCTCACTAGACCTCTTTGAATTTAAATTCAATGGCCCTGATTTGAGCCATTCCACATTTTGAAAGAACCAAGACAAGTCAAAGCTGTCGTCCTTGTAGTCACTAGTGCTCCTAAATCGTCTGTGTTTCTCAGACCTTGGGTGAGACTCGAGAAGCACTGGTGAAGCCACGAGCTGACAGGCGACAGCGCTGGCTTCTTCTCGCCGCGGCGAGCTGCACCGGCTCTGCCCAATCGGCTTCAATAGAGCTGATTGGTCGGACCCAGCCGGAAGAGTTTTTCCATGTGTTGTTTTGTCTTGCAACGGGGATCGCGCAGTGCAGGACGCTGGAAAGCCCGGGACCAGACCACAACCGAGGAGAAACCCGGACCCTGTTTATTCCTTTTATTTTATGCTCCCGTTTTGGCCAGCAAGCCTTTTTGTTTATGTCCATTAATAAAACTCTTGCCAGGTCAGTGCCCCACTGCTATTTACGACTCCGTCTCCCTCCCTAAACCCGTACCTGTGCGTAGAGACTCCCACAACATCATAAACCCTTCATAGTTCGTAACAAAGTGTTGAACTTTCCCCCGCGCAGATTAATATAGTATTATCTTTGACACGGTTGATAATGATAAGTCTATCGAAATACACTGTACATTCAAAATCCTTCAAATCATGAATCAACTAATCAAGTCTTCCTCCCACCTGGATGTAAGACGGCTCAACCAGTTGCTCTGGTGTTATGACTCCAATAAGTGGAGCGGTTCAAAGCTCTGTTGGCTTGAAAGGCTTGAAAGCAAGCACTGAATTTGACCCAAGGTATCGGTACAGGTATCAAACATTATGAACAAATACCCATCTGTGGGCAGTGGAATATCTTTGGTGGAATAAATTTCAATTTTCTTGGGCACTATGGCCGGGTTCTGCCGAAAGACTGAGTAAATCTGACCGACATGTTCAACTTGAATGGGCATATGAAATACACAGGTCACAGACACGCTTGGCATAAGTAAGTGCAGTCAATAGCATTGTTTTTATAGATCATCTCAAAGGGCTGCATGATATTGCCTTGAGTGTAGTTTACGAGTAGTTTCCATTGTCAAGCAAAGGCAACTTGTGCGTGGCCATCCTCCCCCAACACCCCTTAAAAAGGGCTTAAGGAGGAAGCGATTGAAGATTTGGCACGTGCTATCACGGTGGCGTCGTACAGCCCCTTGTTCAGGAGATGTTCCAGGAAAGAATCAATCACACATAACCAAGAGAAGACAAACCAACAGATCGTTAGTCTTAACATAGTCTGAGCACATCAGTACTGAAAACACATCCATGTGGCTCTGTAGCTCCCGGTAGCAGTTTGTACACGAGAACTTTGGATTGCCCATACCACGTCCAACGTGTACATAAAGGTTTACATCAAATGAAACACATACTGAATACAGAACATACAATATGGGACCTATCAAAAAAATGCTTATTTCTATGGTGTATCACCTTGAGGATGACCGTCTGGATGTTCCCCATGCGTGTCTGGGCCGAGACGTGCTGCTCCACGGCCCTGTGAGACTCCCGGACCATCACCAGGATCTGACTGTAGGAGGCCAGAATGACGGTGCAGGGCACCACGTAGCAGAAGATGAACAGGACCGCCGTGTAGGACCGCGCCCCCGCCTCCTGGCTGGAGCGATGCCAGTCGATGCAGCAGGCTGTGCCGTAGGGCTCGGGGCCGTACGCCCCCCAATGGACTAAGGGGGAGCAGGCAAAAAGCAGCGCGTACGCCCAGGCGCAGGCTATGAGGAGGCGGCTGTGGTTAGGGCTGAAACGGTTCCCTGTAGGGGAGGCGGGGGAGTTAAAAGAACAAGTCAGCGATGGTTTTACGGAGCACATGAACTTAAAGAAATATGTTCTTTATCAAATCATAGATTTTTTTTTTTATGCTACAGGATAGCAGTATGTCCAGGTCGAAGAACCCTTCATGACCTGTCTTTGCTAACCATGTATTGATATATTTTCAGATAATGGCAGAAACATCCCTGTTTCCTAGAACAGTTAATGAATGCAGTCAATATGAAGCCTGGTGAAACCAAGGCAACGGACATCTAATGCAGCGGTTCCCATAGGTTGGGAATCGCTGCATTAGATGTCCGTTATTGCAAGTTGGTATTGCAAGTGGGCCGCCAAACCATGGGCAAAACACAGATTTTATTGAAAAAAAATGAATAAAAAATTATTATTAATTACAAAAATGTTTTTATAATTATGATTTATAAAAATAAGAATTTAATGGTATTTTTCTTTAAAACCTTCAAAAATGCATCATCGCTGATAGATAGGAACTTATGTTCGGGCATAATACGTCCAAGCAGGACCATGATCGACATGCACCTGGACATATAATAAATTGCGGTGACAATCAAAGTGGATGCTTGGCGAGCATCAGGCACACTGAAAAGAAAAGACGGACAGGCGGGACGGTCCTGCCTGTCAAACCGAACCGTTACCGCTGAGCGTGGTGTGTTCTGAGATTTTATCAAACGAAGCTCTGGAGCCGTGTGAACTGCGCCGTCACCTCGAGACAAAACTCCAACAGGACACGTCCAATCCGCTTGAATTTTTTCGATAATAAACTCAAGGATTATCAGAGCAAGCAGAAAGTCATCAAAACGTCACATACGGGCACCGAGAACGCAAATCCGGATCTGTCCGACAGAGCTGCGCGATTAATGAGGCCTTTCCCCGACGACGTATCTCTGTGAGACTGCTGCTTTTCGGCGCTTGTGACTTCGAAAGCGAAATACAGTAATAAACTGAACGTTGATCCAGGTCTTCACCTGAGACTGTCGTCCCTTAAGCCGCACATCAAGCATTTGGTGTCCGCCACGCAACATCAGCCTTCTCATGAGGTGAGTTCATATTAATGTGCTCCTGTTATTGTTAGTTTTACGTTACAAACCCTTACGAGAAGGTTCCATAGATATAAGGTTATTTTTAACCCAGTTTGTTTTTACCACTACTGCAGTGTTTGTATGAGAATGCATATGATTGTTAAAATATACGTCCTCCGAGAACGCACTGTTTGGCTCCCGTATTACTTCTGGTCGGATGTGGGCTGCGAACACTTTTGAGATCTTCAAGTGGGCCGCGAGTCCGAAAAGGTTGGGAACCGCTGAGCCAAGGGTTGAGCCAACATAGCATGTTGAATTGCTTGGAACAAGAGTCCAACACATGGTACAACAACTCAGGAGAGCATTCTGTCATCTTTGCTTCAAAAATCCACGGTCAACTGTTGACCATGGGTGATTCTTTTCCTATCAAAAGAAAATGATGCGAGCAAAAAAGTTAATTCCCGGACCAGGAATTAAAAAATAATAATTTTGCTATTTTTTAAGGCTGCTCCCTGCTACAAGATATTGACTGGTCATCATCGTTCATTTTTGGCAAATGCATTACAGTATTATACCACCAATTGTTCTAACCTGGTCAAAAGACATTATGCCAGCACACTCACTGGCCGTGAAATGTCTTCATTCCAGTCTTTCTTTATTTCACATTCTTCAATGGAATGGAATGAATGACTGAATGACTACATTCTGTTGGAGCGATGCAAAACCAGAACGTACAAATCTTTTAAATGATTCCGAAGTCACTCCAGCAAAAGAGTCATCCGTCAGCAACTCTGCAACTGCAGCCAGGCACGCAGGCTGAAGTCAGGGCTGCACGATTAATGCTAAAATGATAATCCCGATTGTTTTGCTAAATATTGGGATCAAGATTATTTATCAAGATTTTTAATCCATTCTGGGGGACACAATCCTATTATTGCACTTTGTAAATCAAGAGAAAACTGCCTTCACAAAAATGATGTATTTTATAAACCTATTAATAAATGAACTCAAATGTGCAAATCTTTGAATCAAAATCTGACTTTCTTCATATGAACGCAGCTTTTTTAAGGCTATATACTGTATAAATGAATCCAAACAAGAAGGTCAGTTACATAACACCCGAAGGTTTTTTTTGCATGCAAGAGACCCCCCCCCCCACCATGGAGACTCCAATAATTGTGCATTAAGGCCCCGCTGTGCATGCTTGTTTCCCCTCGTGTTTTTTTGATTTGAGATGTATTTCCTTTCCCAAATTGTACTAAACAAAAAAATCCCTGTATGTCCCATGTCCGGGGAGCCTGTTTGCTGTGTGTGTGTGTGTGTGTGTGTGTGTGTGTGTGTGTGTGTGTGTGTGTGTGTGTGTGTGTGTGTGTGTGTGTGTGTGATTGTGTGTGTGTGTGTGTGTGTGTGTGTGTGTGTGGAGGCCCACGCGCGGCACAGAGCCTGCAGTGGGCCCCCGCTGACACACAGATTATTTACTTTGTCACATGCACTCAGATGCATAACTTTGAGTGTGTTTGCGCTGGAATATCATCAGCGCAATATCTTTTGTGGACGCGCAAAATCATCCCTGGCTACAATCAATTAGTTGTGGAGGCCAATATCGACGTCGGGATTAATATAACGATTAACTGCGCAGCCCAGGCCGAAATGAGACTCTGATCTCGATGGAAAAGACCCGAGAGTCACACATACACCACAGCTGGAGCCAACGACTCCTGAACGCGATGGAGGTCCGAGGAGGAGGGAGTCGCGCGGTGCGCCTCAGTGGCCAGGCTTTCATGCACAAGTTACACCACCTGAATCAAACAAAGAGTGAGAGACTTGGACTTTTCGTCACTGTCAGGTCAATCGAATCGAGATATCTATAATTAATCACTGTCACTGTTTGCCGTGGGGTCGCTAATAGCCGTGTATGCTGATGCCCATGTGTTTAACTGTGGGAAACTCCACCCAGGGAGGGAGACGGGCGCTTTTGGGCATTGAGGTGCCAACACGGCTGGGTTTTCATCAAAACCAACAAACAAAAGGCTCGCCGGCCCAAACTTGAACCCAAATCGATACGGGCATTAACAGAGCCCGGGTATGTGATCTGGTCCACGGGGACACGTCCCCTGCAACGTACGATCCCCACTGCGAGACAAAAACACACATAAGAAAACTCCCGGGTCTGAACCACTCTGCGCTGATGGGGCTGACCCGGTAAAGCAGCGCTGCGGGAGGAAATTGGCACCGCCGCCTGCCGACCTGCGGCTTGACCAGGCCCCCTGGTCCGCCACATAAAACGTGCCTCCATAACTACTGTTCCTGCTCAGTTTTGCTCAGGATTGACACTTGATATATTTCTGTTTCGATTCCATTGCACATTTTTGCTAGACCCCGGCCACTAACTGTAATACCACTACCGATACCAATACCAATACCAATACCACTAACTAACTTACTTCAGCGTAACTGCCACCTGCCCACATTGGGCTCACTACTACTAGTTAGCTGTTCCAATCCATGGATATATACAAGATGGATATATATATGTGTATATATATATATATATATATATATATATATATATATATAATTTTTTTTCTCCATCTTGCTTCTTATCCCTTTCTACATTGACAGTTTTTTGCTGCTTTGACAGCTGAATTTCCCTAACGAGGGTAATATCTCATACATATCTAATACATGCCGTTCAATTATTAACAGCGCGCCCGTTTCCCGTTTGGAGAAAACCTGCCGGGGTTGGCGACAGGTGAAGAGGGCTTGTTCACACCCAATGGAACGCCGCCACTATACGCACCTCAGGAGTCGTTTTGCACTTCCTCCCGTGAAGACGTGCATCCTATCTTTCGTGCTCGTATCTTGTAAAAAGCCGTCCGCCTCCGAATATCCATTTCTGGTCGCACCCACCTTTGCCGCCTTCATTAATTTATTGTCAACCCGTAAACCTTTCTGCGTGCCGGCACTGAACGACAAGCGTCATCCTCATTCCGCTTTTTGATGCAGAATGTTTTTGGTTTTTTTTTGGTCTGGGTTGAGCGGATTGAATACAAAAACTCACCGTAGAGTGGGTAGCAGACCTTGAGGCAGCAGACGGTGCTGAGGATGGTGAGGGTGGTCAAACTGCAGATCCCAAACAAGACGCCGCAGAACGCGTAGATCAGACACAGCACCTCGCCGAACAGCCACCTCCAAAAAGAAAGCTTGTTTACGGCAGGCGGAATGAAAGCACTTTTGACAATCGTTTTTTTTTAATCCCGTGACCCCGAAACACTTTCAATCGGCAGAGTTCTGGCTTGGATCGCGGTTTGTACCCATTAAGCTTACACTGTAAAAAATTTATAAAAATGAAAGAAAAAATGACGAATGAGTTGAAGAATTTGGTTGAAAGGGTCAAAGTTGCCAAAATAAAAAAAAAATGCCCGGGTCGGAGCGGGTCGACGGAAAGAAGGAGCGGTACGCTGACGTCTGACCTGTGGTAGATGCTGGAGGTGACGGCCAGAGGGTAGAGGCTCAGGGTCATGCCAAGGTCACTGACCGCCAGGTTGATGATGAAGAACTCGGCCGGTTTCAGCAGCTGCTTCTTTTTGTAGGACACGTACAGTAGCAAGGTGTTTCCAAGCAACGAACACACACCTGAGTCGCAGAAGGAGGCGTTGCGCACACGCACACACACACACACACACACACACACACACACACACACACACTTTTACACCACTTCATTTACACCAGACACACCGACACCTGTGGTGATCAGATGTTTGCTCCTTGGTGGCAATATACATATATCTAATATATAATACACAGGATCTGGTGTTAAATCCCTTGTGCTGATTATTAGGAGGCGCTAGGGGAGTAGGCAGAGTAGGCAATCATAACTCTCCATCCACTCCATTTAGTAATCCAAAGCAGGGGGATCTTGAGGGAACATGGGTATTCACAAAGTCGACAATGCGTCTAGTCACAAATGCATTTCTGACCTTCCATATAGTTCAAATTATCGTTGTGAATTTAAAAAAGCCGAACTAACCCATTTCTAGATCATATACTCTCAGCTTTTACATATCCAGAAGACATTGAAAGAGAACGTAATAACGGACATTTACTTCCGCTGCACATCTCAACGCAAAACTGCCGTGTTCGGTTTATGTGCAGCAATTTATTTTCTGGCAGCGCAGCGAGGGAGCTGCCTTTTATTGACTTATTGTAGAAAATAATTAAATTATAGAAGTGAAGAGAGAGGAAAAAAATACAGAAGGTACGCCGGCGAGGAAATGTGAAGGCAAAAAGAAAGAGTGAAGATCCACAGTGACTGGTCAGGGCACGTAGGACGAGATGAACCGCGAATCCCGCAGCAGGACTTTGAACATGTTACATGGGCTTGTCAGCAGACGAGAGCCGCGCGAAAGCTCATCCTCCAAAAAGCCCGGAGGTGAGTCGGAGAATTCAGAACGCTTGTCAACTGTTGCAGACGGTGCAAGTGGAAGTTGGGGGAAATCACCAGCGGGAGCATGTAACTAGGTGTCGTGGAGGCCGGGACGTTCTTCAGCGATTGGGTGGGTGGTGAAGACGGTTCTGTCTCGTTACTTCTTCAATTCGTGCTCAGATTTCCCTGCCACTGTCAGACCAATTTTCTGTCGACAGTGAAGCGGTTTACATGTGGAGTTACAGAGGCTGCTTACCTTGTTTTGTCCCAATGCAGTTATTGCCATTCATAACTGCTGGCCCTGCCTATTCATTTTTGCTTTGATATGCCTTTCAAGATTCAAGGTGTTTGTCATATACTGTATGTATACATACGAGCATACCTGACATTGCAACACACCAGGAGATTATGCACAATAAGTACTAAGTGGTACAATAACTAACTAATAATTTGAATTAAATAAGAGTAAGAAAGGGTAATAAACTGTGGAGGTGTGTTGTGGCCCAGGGCCAGGGAATGAGAAAGGAGGAAGGTGGAGGCAACACACCAGCTGGTGCGTATTTATTGGTTTGTTGAAATAAAAAGGTGGCTCGTGGGCCAAAAAGGACAGCTTAAATGCTCGCAGGCAAAATACTTAAATTGTTCGTTCAGCACTGAGATGCGCTCGCCGCGTGACGGGTCGGCGCCACGTGCCCGGTCAATAGCATGTCCCATCAGTACACAGCGTCCTTCACCGTATTCAGACATGTAGTTTGTTTGCTTTGTTTTGATTCAGGGAATTATATGTTTCAATGTTGTACTTTGAACTTGGTTTGATATTTCACACCGCAACGCTCAACAGCGAACCAAAACTTTTGAACAAACGCCACACACTTGCAAACTGTTTTGTGATTGGTCATACTTTTCCGTGGCGTGTCTGATCTCAGTGTGTCAGGCTTTGCGTAGCTGCGCAGTGACAGCCAGTGGCACCACCAGGAACGCCGGCACCACTGTGGGCTACTGCAAGCTCCCCATCCACGTCTTCTTTGACAACGTGGGCTGGGTGACAAGAAGCTGTCGGGGATCTTCATCCTGCTCTTTGCCATAGGCTGCTTCATCCAGCGGATATTCTGCCTGCGGGGGAACCGAAACCACCGCGACTGCCCAGAGGACGAGCCGTTGCTCTTCCGTGGCCACGCGTCCATGTCCGCATCCCGGGACTCCCTGCTGGAGTGCAGAGGCATCGGGGACTTTGCTTCCCCGACTTTGCCCTCCTACAATGAGATGAAGTACCTGCCCATGTACGAGGACAGCATTCAGGAGATGCACCACCGGAGGAACAGAGCCAGAGCCAGAGCCAGAGCCAGAGCCAGAGCCAGAGCCAGAGCCGGCACGGGGCACCAGGACAGGGACCGGGGGGAGGAGGCTCAGGACCCGGGCACAGGGTGTCACACAACTCTGTGTGATGGATGATGATGGGAAAACAATCTCACACAATTATGTTTTCCATCATGCAAAGCCTATACAGTACAGAAAGTGAGTTGTATCGGTTTGTTCGAGCGGTTGCATTCTCGCTGCAAACGACCTGCTCTGTGGAGCGTTTACAAGCGTGTCGAGACCACGCTCTCTCGGCGGCCTCAGGCTGGTTGATTTGGTCAGGAACTGAGTGCGAGTGTTGTGTTCACATATGCCCAAACGAACCGATCTCGGGGGGGAAACGCTCCAGGTTTTGGAACAAATGCTCCAAATGAGCGAGGTGTAAATAAAATCATAGCTTGGGAAGCCTTTTGAAAAAGCTTTTACCAAACCACTCCTACAACATTGTGAGGCAGCCAGGATAATGTATTTACCTTGAGGACGGATGAGAATTAAGAGAGAAATCTGCAGAAAGAAAGCAATCATACTGTAGAATGGAAATCAAAGATTAAATGAGGAATTTCTCTGCGAAGAATAAAAAACCAGAGGACAGCATGAATTTGATGGGAGGAGAAGCAAATGAAATAGCGCAGACGGTTGAGAAGAAACAAGATATCACTCTGCTGGGAAAAATCCCAGGCATACCAACCACAAAAGTGTGGCTCAGGAAAGACAATTGGTGAAGATTCTTTGGCGCACTCTCCCAGACATGGGAGAGTCCCCTCAATGACGAATCGTCTACAGGCACAATTCCTCTTTTCAATCTGTAAACTGAAGAAGAAATAAAGGGAAAGAAGTGACAGCTGAGAACTTATGTCATCTGTATGTCACAGCTGCTCATGGAACGCAGTGGTACTTGGGAATAAAACACAAACATTGCAGTTTTCGTGCTGTTATTTTCTGTATTTTGAGCCTGTGAAGCAGGCGCATACAGAGGGGGTGGCGGAGGGTGCCTGAGCACCTGCCCCTTTGCCGCTTGATGTCCATGGTGCCTGTTTTATCAGGGGCGGTTTTTTTTTTTTGTTTCTTTTTTATTAAGCGTGAATGGGCATCAAGATTTTGTTGGAAACGGCTTATTCTGTAAATGGACTAAAAGAGGGGTCCCCAAACCGACAGACCCCTGTTTTAGCGGGACGGTTGGAAGGAGGGTGCTGATGTGGGGACCTTTTCTTCCTGAGAGACCGCAAAAGTAGAGTGGAGCATTTATTTTTATCCAAATATCAAATTTTAAGTTTGGATAAAATAGAATGATATGCCCGAATAATCGCCATATTTAAGCGGGCGTAACTGTGTGGTTTTAGTGGGAAAAAGAAGACAATAACTTCTTTCCCAACATTATTTCTTACAATCATGGCAGGAGAATAACGAGAGCCTCATCTTTCCGCCGGGAGGAAAAATGGAGAAGAGAAAGTGCTGATGAGCAGGTAGCGGATATATTTTCTGTGCAAGATATGAATATTCATGAGCTACCCATTCTGAACGCGTCCTCATTGGTCAAGTCCAAACGAGTCTTGATTGATGGAATTTGTGTAGGAAGCTCACGTGTGTATATACGTATACTGTATACGTATATATATACACACACACACACACACACACACACATACATATACAGTATATATACTGAATATATATATATATATACTGTACCGAGCACCATGCCCTGCAGCCACAGAAGACCTAGCTCCCAAAAAATCCCCGTGGAGCAACACCCCTGCACGGCCCCGAGGAGCATAAACCAGTCACAGAAAACGCGAGGAGACCCTGCACCCCCCAAGCATGCCCCTACACCCACCCCCACATGAAGGCATAAGATGCACTCTCAAGCGCCGAACCCGGGCCGTGGGCGCCAGGCACAGAATACAGGCTCGGAGCCAGGTCCTGTGCCTGCAGACCAACACCCCGCCAGAACCACCCGCACGCCAGAACGGTCCCCATGCCCAGCGACGCCCCACACCAACGGCCAGCAGCCTCGAAGGGACCCTGGAAAGCAACCGCCGGCGCTACTCGCAGCCCCACTGAACTGCAGCAGGCCAGAAACCACCCGGCACCAGGCACAAGCCACACCACCCCACCCCGGGGTGGCGCTCAATGTGCGCTGTTGGTAGCTCAGTTAAAACTGCAGACAGGATCCAAGCATGTTGCCACCCCCGAATTAGTGGCACCGCTCCTGCCCCGCAGACCCTGGCCTGGTGGAATGGAGTGTTGCTTGGAGGAGGATTTGTGCGGGAGTGTATGTGTTCTAAGGTACCAGGAGTGGTATTAAAAATTGCGGGACAGACGTGGAGCATGCCAGGGCAGGAATGTGAGTTTTGAGTTTTGGCACTGGGAGAGATAGTCGAAGCACAACCAACGCAGGGGTGCAGCAGGCCAGGCAGCGGCCACGCGGGCTCCGCCCCGGTCCCGGCCATGCCCCACCTTGCTTGACCTCTTCAAAGAAGCTGGGGGTCATTCCCTTTTAAAAGATCCACTAATACAGCCATATCTTAGGGCTGTGTAATGTAAAATAGCACTTCCTTGGATGCAGCCATTTCTAAATGGGCAGAAGCAAACAATTATTGCGAGACATATCATTTCACCACTATTACCACATAAATAGACACAGCATTGTGTGTAAAGCGTGAGTGTGAGGATTATTTTCACTCACCAAACACCGAGTAGACTATAGCCACCGCCAAGTCCGCCGCTTCAGGGATGGTGGAATGAAAGGTGCTGTTGTCTGCAATCCAGCCCATCTGAAATAACAACACAGCAGCAGATTTGATCAAGGGTCGGGGTAGAAAGCCAAAACAATTTGGATATTGTGTTGGAAGGTGGGTCCGACTCCCACTCGTATGCGGTATCACTGTTTTCCAACTCATTAACTATTTGATTTAACCAGGAAGTCTGTTGCACATAAGGGATCCATTCTCGTGAAAGAGAACCGGGTCACGAAGCGTTGCGTTGGAGAATGACAACATATCAAGAGAGAGATAAAACGAGTTGTGATGGATCACCCACACATCACCACAGGAACAGACCGACAGGAGTGTGATGAGACGGACGTGGAGGGACAGAGAGTGTCCTTATACACTAATGTAAGGGCAACAGCCCATAAATCTACATTTAACAAGGGTTAAACAAGGATGCATTTACAACGTGTGTGTGTGTGTGTGTGTGCGTGTGTGTGTGTGCGTGTGTGCGAGAGAGAAACATTTCATTATATTGTCATCTCTGGTCAACCATATGTTGTGTAGAAACAGCTGCTAACTTGCATGCTCAGCGAGCTTCAAGTATTTGTGTTTTCTGTTGAGGAACTCTACAGTTCCTAGGAGCAGTCGAAACAAGAACTAACGCCATAAGCTAAAAAATGCACATCTTTGGACAGTGACTTTTGGCGTCTGCTGACCATGTGCTTCCCAATTGTACAGATTCATGTTGAAAAGTTATTTATTGTAAAGGAATCGTAGGGAATGTTTTTTGTTGCTCAGTGAAAGAGCACAATGTACTGTGTTTCGACTGGAATCGTTTGCAATTATGTCTGCTTATAATATGGTAAATGGCTTTCGTGGCATGGTAGATGTTTTCATTTTATTCCCATGAATTGCCATGGAAAGTTTCCGCCTTTGAATACTCCTGACATTTTTCAACCCCAATTGATACTGAGGAAAACTGCATGTCTGAGCCATTGGAATTAAAGCCGTTACATGATATCCACATGGGGTTGTAAAATAGCACAGCGACATACTGTGCCGTATAAAACTATGCACGGTATTGTTTTCCCAGCATGCCACAGCCCCTGGATGTTCTGAGATATTTAAATGTAAAGCCTTGGACCCCCTTCCTTACTCAGTCTGGACCAGAACCGTGCTATTTGGCGGACGGGTGCTGTGGGCGTAGGAGAGAAGTTTGGTTGGGTTTAAACTTGAAGGCCGTCGCAAAGTCACCTCACTATTGCTCGGTAGTCGGAACGAATCGTTAACTGACATAATTCTTTGCGTAGCATTAGCGTGTAGGTGCCGTCAAATGAGGGACATGAATACAGGCTGGGAGAAGTGGTTGCCAGTGTAGGTACCAGATCTGCTTGGGGTTGTGCGTTTACAGATGATGTCACACATCATGATCGGCCGTACGTCGGAAAGCATACGGATGCCGTTGTAAGTACCGGATCTGCGCGGGTTGCTAGCAATGGAGATTTTAGGAGATTTTAGAGGGATTTTAGGGGTAGCCACCACTAAAATCTCATTGGCCATCCCTGTGGCCACCCAAGATCTCATAGGTAGTTGGTCAAGTTCATCAACACAAGAAGGCGGGACACACGCTGGTCAATCAATGATGACAGCTGATCTGCTGATACGTATATGGCCAGTATATCATTTCCAACTACCACCGTCATGGTAGGACTGAAGCTATGAGCACTGATTTCTAGTCGGGAAAAAAAAAAAAGTCAATGTGACAAGCTAGCAAACGTGAGCAGTTGCGAGTGCGTAGGGAGGATCGAGCTCACTCTCATCCACGCCCTGTGTTTGTGGGATCGCATCTGTGCACGCTCAGTGGTGCCACCAAGGAGAGGTCCAGCCATTTATGCAACGATGGCGTTCCTTTTAGTGTACACAGGCCTTCTTCAACGCTGCATCTAGTAGGGGCAGGGACTAGTAGGGGCAGGGATTAGCAGGGACTAGTAGGGTCAGGGACTAGTAGGGGCAGGGATTAGCAGGGACTAGTAGGGTCAGGGACTAGTAGGGTCAGGGACTAGTAGGGGCAGGGACTAGTAGGGGCAGGGACTAGTAGGGGCAGGGACTAGTAGGGGGAGGGACAAGTAGGGGCAGGGACTAGTAGGGGCAGGGACTAGTAGGGGCAGGGACTAGTAGGGGCAGGGACTAGTAGGGGGAGGGACAAGTAGGGGCAGGGACTAGTAGGGGCAGGGACTAGTAGGCGCAGGGACTAGTAGGCGCAGGGACAGGGGCAGGGGCTCAGGAGGTAGAGTGGGTTGTTTAGTAATCAGATGCCGGTTTGTTTCCCGGCTCCTCCTGCTAGCATGCTGAAGTGTCCTTGAGCAAGACACTTAACCCCTAAAAACGTCCTGATGGCTGTGTCCATCAGTGTATACTGTTTATAATTGGAAGTCGCATGGGACAAAAGCGTGTGCAAAATGATGACGTAATGTAATGCATCTCCTCCACTCCTCAAAAAAGATTCATAACTGTCGAGATTGTTCTGAACCCTGTTTGGAATCCAGCAGAGCTTTGCCGGTCCAAACCACTCACATTTTTGACACCTGCCTCAGGACGGACCACCATGGTGGCCGAAGTTCTGTCACACCAGTGGTAACTACTCCCTCCCTGGTCCAGAATGCCCTCTATCATTGCCAAATGTGGAAAACGTTGATGCTCCTTATCCTTTGACGCTCGTTAGCAATCGGCCCTGACCTCTCCAGAAATATCTGACCAGTGCGATCAACATTGACCCAACAGCTCCATTGCCCTAGGTCAGATACTGCCCTCCAAAAGTTCATAATTTATGCGAGAGGTTGCCCTAGAGTTTCCAACAATTGAGGAATGTGACATCTATGGCCATTTTTATGCAATGTTTTGAATCTTCTCTCCCTATTCAAATGTTGTGGTGGACAGATCCAGGTTCAGAAAGTAGAAGTCCCGCCATGCTTTTGCTCCGTCCATCTCACTCATTATCTGCTTTTTCGAGATAAAAACCTGGATCATCGGCACAGAATACCGAGGACTTTCACTTTCTGAACCTGGAGGCTCCACCTCGGCTCAAATGTCAACGTTGGGACGATTGGTTTCCTCGTGGGCGACATCATTTCTTCCCTCTCTATCGCCTCTAACTCTGCCCTCGCGACAAGGCCGTTTTTGATTAGAGCATGAAACCGGCTTTGTCTTTCATCATGCTCTTCGTGGGCGCTTTATTTCCTTTCCGCAGCAAAAAACAAAGACCAGGCATTTGTTTGACCCTGCCCTGGACTTGCATTACATTCACGGAGTCCCGGCATGCTCTTTGGACCTCACAAGATAACGACTGGGTGTTTGAAAAAGGCAATTGTGTGTGTGTGTGTGTGTGTGTGTGTGTGTGTGTGTGTGTGTGTGTGTGTGTGTGTATGTGTGTGCTGTCTCAACACATTTTCTTGTGAAGTTCGTTACCTTATTGATTCAGTCCTGCCTCTTACGCCAACGTCCTGTATAAAGTCCTCTATCATCTACTTATAATGAACATAGTTCACATTGACCGTATGAATTAATTCAATGCCATGCCCTTGCCACGGGCTGAGCCTCAGAAAGCTTTCTTTTCTCCCCTTCTGTGCACGCTTGTAGGTCCTAAGTGAAAAATGAGCGCTGAAAAAGTTTACATTTCGTCATTTAGCAGACGCTTTTATCCAAAGTGACTTACAATTATTCAAACACTGACGGACGCAGCCACCAGGAGCAATTAGGGGTTAAGTGTCTTGCTCAAGGACACTACAGCATGCTAGCAGGAGGAGCCTGGGATTGAACCAGCAACCTTTAGATTACTAGATGACCAGCTCTACCTCCTGAGCTACCACCCCCAAAAAGTTCTCATTTTGAATGACCTAGCCTTCGACCCACAGGACACCCTGGTCCTAAACGAGCCATCAAACTGCAGAAGAGTGGTTATAGTATGTTCACGTATATTAATCAGTGTGTATTAGTGGAATGAAGGTACTGGTCAAAGTAAGCCTGCCGTGTTACTGCAATTTTATTGTCCCATTCAAATCCCAGAGAAGGAACCAGAGGGCTTGAGCTATCGACTGGTTTGTTATTTTTTGGTCGCGTTGGCTTGTAAGGTTGTCTGTGCCAACCTCAGCTGTTAGGTTGTGCCGTTGGCTGTTGTCAAATGAAGCCAATGGTGTTCCATGAGACAGACCCTTTAGATATGACAATTCAGAGTATCTGCGTACTTACTACTTCACTTCTTGTTCTGCTGCTACAGCTAGTAGCAAAAAAAAAAAAAAAAAAAATTTGAAATTCAAAAGCGAAGATAGGAATTGGCTTACGACGGTTGACGCCACATGTGACTGATGGAAGGGGTTGAAGTACAGGCAGAGGACAGCCTCACCACCAAGGTGCCAAATTGTCCCGATGAAGATATGCGATAGAAACATACATTTTTGATGAAAGGAACAGGACCCCACGGCGGCCACCTCGACATTAAATCCCACATCACCTTGAAGGACTTTCTTGAAGAGCTAAGACAATTTCCCCTCACAGCTTGAGAAGAGAACTGCTGACATCAACACCGCTCTTCCTGACTCGACTACAGTGTACCCCCCTGTCGCTCCCAGCGCACCCGCCCGCTCTCGGCCGGGACGCCGGCCTTAACGTATTCAGGCCCGCTATGCTTCCAGAGTGACATCGCATTACTCCAAGGATCCGAGTGGCCGACCCTCACGGCCTCGCTCCCGTGGAGTGGAACGCAACGCTGCGCCTGATCCTGATGATTACGATCATTGTCCGGTCGCTCTGTCACTGTGAACCCCTTCCAAATGTTTGAGGCACTCTTGTTTACCGGGAGCACCTTTAAATAGCCATTCCTTTCAAGGGCTTTTAATGCAAACATTTCCTGTTATATATTGTTGTACGTATAGTTATACAGCATCTTTGTTGAAGGGATGCTGAGGACTGTGACACACGGTGTTGCTTTATATATTGAAATAGCACTGTAACTGTAATAACATTGTGTCATCATTTAGTCAGTATATCGTTATTATTTCTACCCTATGAACATGTACTTTATCCCATGATTGCACTTGTATATTCTCTATATTTTATACATTTTGGCTGAACATTTTTTTTTTTTCCGGCTGCTCAGCTTTTTTATGCTAATTGTCTGTAGAGCAGTGCACCAATCCCCACCCGTGGAAAATGTTTGGTAAATGCACGTTTGCTTGGCAGCATAAACTGATTTAATAATAAACTGAAACTGATTCTGGCTGCTGGAACATTTGGCTTTAAGTGAGCAACTAAATTGTGTGAAGGTGTGTGTGTGTGTGTGTGTGTGTGTGTGTGTGTGTGTGTGTGTGTGTGTGTGTGTGTGTGTGTGTGTGTGTGTGTGTGTGTGTGTGTGTGTGTGTGTGTGTGTGTGTGTGTGCGCAGCAGTACACAGTGGCAGGTGTTCCGACAAAGTTTTGGTCGGGTGGGGGCGACTAACGACAGACTGGCTGGAGAAAGGCTTTAAGTTTTTACTTTACTGCTTTTTAATTAAAGCCGTAAATCATCCGGCAATGTTATCGGCATCATGTGGGAAAGGGAGCCGGTCTGGACGTTGCGTTAAAGTCGTTGTGTAAATCTTCCCACGCTCTCGGAGTACAGTAGTATATTTCCGGGAACTTGCCGGTACAGCTGTGAATGTAAGCGTGTGGGAATGGAAGCAGTGACATTGCTGTGAGGTTAGGGGTGAAGCCGAATCCAAAAAAAGCACAAATAGTGGGTTTTTACAAATATTTTGTTTCGTAAAAAAATCGTGAAAAGATATTTGTTTTCGGGAAGAAAAAATAAAACATTCCCTAAAACCCCGAGTCCGTGGAGCTCGGCTGCAAAGACAAGAAACTGAGACACAGAGACAGTACTTCATATTCTTTATATTCTGAAATTGTATAATTTTTCTTCTGAAAAAAAAAAGCCCTAATTCTCAGAGACACGTCGATGGTCGAAAGTGGCTTTTTTAAGAAGAAAAACGTGCGACTCAAACCCCGCGGCGCGGTGAAAGGGAGGGCCGGCGGCCGGGTGCACCACCTCCCCGTCACGCCCGCGCTGTCGGGGAGGTGGAGCGCCTACGTCCTCTATGGCCTTCATCACCGTTACAGGTTTTTTTTTGTTGACTGTCAAGTTTGCAATTGATCCGATTTTTCTTTCATTATTTTTACCAGGCAAAAAAAGGAATTACCGGCTAACGGAATCCCCGAGCCAAACACCCAGCAGGCGGCGCGATGCTGTCAAGCGAAGCCCACTTTTCCCGCGGTTTCCAACCCGAACACAAAAGCTGCGTAGTGCAAGAGCGGGTCTCCGGGGGGGGGAGGGGCTTGAAAGAGGTTAGGGTTAGGGTTGGGTTAGGGTTTAGGGTTAGGGTTAGGGTTAAGTGGGTGTAGTGAAAGTGATTCTGGAGCTGTTATTTTAAGGTAAAAAAAATATAAATACACCGACTATGAATTGGCCTAAAGGCGACCTGAGGGCACCCACCACCAGTAACGGAGACAGTTGCTAGAGGAGGGCAGGCCGAACGCAAACACACGGGATCCTTTCTTTCAAAAGGCCAAGTAAATAAATCTGGGAGAGGTTGTTTTTTGTTTTTTTTTACAAAACAATGTCATGGATTACCACTTTAACGTCGGCGGTATTAGAGGCAGGGTTTTTAAATCACAACAGCCCGTATTTCAAATGACGCGCTTCAATCAAGACACGAGTGACAGCATCCCTGGACCCGTGGGCGCTTTGAGGTCTAGAGTTAAGACGGACAAACGATCGACCGCGAATCCACTTGATCATCCGCTGCGTGACCGGACTATTCCCATTTTCACACTCCCCCTTCTTCGGGATTGACGCGCCAGTACATAAATACGTTTCGGGTTTCGCCCCCCCCCCGCAGCGGTTACGAGGCGGATTCCAAGCGAGTTCGTATCCCCGCATTCCATTCACATCCAGGGCTTCGTGTGAAGTGGGAAGAGAAGCCGATGCAGTCGTGGGTGACGCACGGTCCCCGGAGAAGCCGCAGTGGAGGAGCCGTGGGAACACGCACGAGTGGAGAAGTCACCGAAACTCGTCGTCACAGAATTATTAATAATTACACCCATTTCCGAGTTTTGAGTGGGAATGCGTGAACTGTCGATGCAGGGTTCTGGGTTTTTTTTTTGTTTTGTAATTTCTCTTCCTACGCCTTCTATTCGCTCGTTCTTTTTAGGTTTGTTTTCTATGATATATCATTAAATGACCTGTTTCATTTGTTGACGGTGTATATTTACTGCATAAGCCCCCCTTATTTTCAAAGGCAATTATCAGGTTCAGTGCAGTGCGTTCCAGGCAAATATTATAGGCTCATCATAGGTTATTTCAATTGTTCTGTTCTTATTGCTTTATTTATCATTTTTTTACTTTATAATTATTGCCTCTTGTTTTGACGTGGGCAATGATAGGATAGATCCATCCATCCATCCATCTATCCACCGGTCCATCCCTCATCTATCAATCCATCCATCTAATGTCATCTTTTTTAATTATCTCCGAAGTATCCACACATCTTTTTCCACACACACACACACACAGCTCCAGACTTTTACTCCACCAAGCACACCCAGCTCCATCAAGGACTCACCAAACCGTTGCTCCGCTGCGTAAAGCTCCGGCAGATCCACCGCGCTAATCAATAATCAATGGGCTCTCGCCCTCAAAGGGAGGAAAAGCTCCCACCTCGGTGACAGATCCCGGGGAGGTCTCCTCCACACGGCGCGCCGGGGCTTCATCGGTGCGTCATTGGATGGAGACGCGGCTCCCCTCGGCGGAGCGGCCCCGGGGGAGAGCTGATCCGCCGCGTCCCGCCGCGTCCGGGTGTCCCAGCTGAACCGGTCGCCGGGACGGATGGAGCCGCGCGTCGGGCCGAACACTCCGCGGCGCCTTCCCAAAGTGCCTCTGTGTGCGCCGGGGGAAGGAGGGGGGGGGTCGGCTCGGCGCGCCGCGTCGTGCGCTCCGCGGTGCGTCCTGCGTCTGGAGGAGACGCGCGTCTGCTTTGACGCAGCAGCGGCGCCGGAGCCACTCGGCTTCCAACTGAAGTGCGCTCCACTTTTCCTTCCACAGCCTATCACTATCACCCAGGCCACCTCAGACATTTGGGAAAAAGATTTCTGAGGAGATATATATAAAAAAAAAATAGCACAAATTAAATAAATGTGTATATTTACATATGTGTACTGTATATACATGTATATGTAAATATAAACACATAAGAGCCACGACATTAAAACCAGGAACAGGTGAAGTGAATAACGTCGCTTATTTCGTTCCAGTGGCTCCTGTCAAGGGATGGGATGGATTAGGCAGCAAGTGAACAGTCGGTCGTTGAAGTTGGAGATCCACTCTGACAACGACCAACTTGCGACGGCTGGACGACTGGGTCAGAGCCTCCCCAAAACCACAGGTCTTGTGGGGTGTTCCTGGTATGCAGTGGTCCGTACCTACCAAAAGTGCTCCCTAAGGACAAGCGGTGAACCGGCGACAGGGTCATGGACGCCCAAGGCTCATTGATGCGCGTGGGGAGCAACGTCGTCACGTTGAACCCCTGGAGAGCTCGCTCACAGCTCCCTCCACTAACAATTTCAGACTTTTTGGAGCGCAGTGAGCCAAGTCAATGCAGAGGTACGCTGCGCGTGTAGAAGTCCACTTTCATAACACACCGCCATCGCGACATGGACGGAGGGAACCAGAGACTAAACAACGGCGACGGCGTGGACTTAATTGGGCCTCGACTTGGAGTTTGGCAAAAAGTAATTGAGCAAAGCTGGCTCAACGCTGCCTCGAAACGGAATTCAAACAACTTAAAACCTGGTCAATCAAACTGCGTCGCATCCTCTTCCGCCCCTTCCCCCCTTTCCTTCTAAAGCTGGTGATTCATTCCAGTCATGTCTGCGGTCCTGCTGTACCTCTCAGGTGTCTCTTGGAAATTTGATTCCGGGTCTCATTCGAAAGTAGGTGCGAGTGCGGGGCTCTTTTACTGCGACCAGTGTGTGTGTGCACATCCTGCCCGCCAGCTCATAATCCATCCATCCATCCGTGGGAACATTGTGTTTTACGTTTCGCCTCCAGATCGATACGGGGTCAGAGCTCCGCCCTGCACCACCCTCCTTCCAAAACACTTAAAGGTCATTGAATCTGATGGGAGGAAGCTGAAGGGAAAAAGTAGGTGGTGGAAGGGGGAGTCCTGCTGGAGTCTGTCGGCGTGAGCTCCTCCCAGGGCGGTGCCGGGTAGTGCAGGGTGGTTCAGGGTGGTGCAGGGTGGTGCAGGGCGGATCTCCCTTCCCCTTACTGTCTAACGTACTTTGCGAGGAAAAAAAAACAACCTCTCTAACCCAACAGAGAGAATGTGGAGCCGTGACTGTGACGTGCGGTTGGTTTGAAACTGTGACAACATGTACCTATTGGAAGTAGCGTAGTGTGTAATGGAAAAGCATTCCCAAATTCCACTTCAAAGTAATACAATAAAGAAATACCTTTGTGTTTCAAGATCAAAATTGCAAAAATTACAAATTCACCAGTCTACACGAGGACGGCTGCTCCGCGGTCGTCAGAACAAGCTCAGGATTCTCTTGGTGGAACTACAGTATTTGTAACGTGGCAGCGATGAAAGGTTCCACTTTTTTTTTTCGGTTCTTGACGAGTCACTCGTTGAAAATGAGTCCGTTTGGCTCAGAGTTGTCAGCGGAATTCTCCCAAGAATCATTTCCTTCTGTGAAAAAGTATTCATTTTGGTGGACTGCAAAGAGCGAATCAGTGACACGACACATGGCGCACGAATTGTGCCAAGTGCCTTGACCTTATTTTGCCTTGGACTTTAATTTAGTCCTCAATAATTATTTTCGGACCTCCACTCTTTTGGGTGGAGGGACATCGGAGTCATTGAAAAGATTTGTTCGCTCCGAACGATTTGGTTGGCGAGTCCTGAATCAAAAACCATTATGACGCAATAATAACGACCACAGTTCAACGCGTTTCTGCTGTTTTAGTGGTTCGTGGACGGTAGTGTGCCATGGGGTGATTTCATTGCATAAAAGTGTGGCGTGGCAGAAAGGAGGTTGGTGAACAC
>NC_137193.1:8489140-8576640 GCF_960531495.2 Zeus faber | reverse complement strand
AGCGGTTATTCCCGGTGTTCAGCGTTCTGATTTACGAGCCGGCTGGGTTTCATTCAAGTCGGCCCGGCGGAAGCGACGTTTTCAAAATAAAAGCGCATCGCCAGAAATGTTGCCTGCAGTCCGCCAGGGATGGACGAGACCCGGTTCTGAGCCGGGAGCCACCCGTTGAGGGCCGCCTTTCAAAGTTGCGCGTACCCGAGGCAGGCAAACCGAAATGCGTAGGAAATTTAGAATTTTTAAAATCGGAAACTACAGTGGGTGGACTTCATGGAAGAAGATTATTAATTCGTTGAAAGAGAGGAGCCGTCATTTCTTTTTTGTCAAACTCCAAGTCGAGGTGGAGATTTAAAGACTTAAAAATAGAACAAGAACAAGAACAACAACAACAACAAAACGTTCGAGGTTGGAAGCAGCGGAGAACGTGTCCCAGAACCGCGTCAGCAGGACACTCAGTTCGAACATAACAACAACTCTGCGGTGGTGCCAGTGGTTCTGCTTTACATAAAGATCTAAAAAAATAAAACAATTTAAACGGTGAAATCAAACTCGACGTCATTTATTGACGGCACCGAATTTCCTCAAATAGTGACCGGGGCTTTTATTGACCTCCGCCGTCGTCGTCTGGGCGCCGCGCTCCTCTAAATAAATACATCTTAAATAAACCGGCGTTATCTTTTGGGGGTCGGGGACACGGAAACGGCCGGGACGCACGGTGGACCAGACACCGCTCTCTCTCCGTCACGCAATCCACCGTCCTGGTCGGAGGCGGAGCGTCCCTCCCTTTAAAATGTTCATGTCATACAAGTAGAAACACCCGAAACAATCCATCTAGAATAAAAGAGTAAATCCAGAAGGGGAGGCGGGGCGCGGCGCTGGAGGAGAAAACACACACACTGACACAGATTCAGCATCGTTCACCCCTTTCTTAATGGAGGAAATACGGTATCTGTAAACCGTGCTTGTTGACCCGGGAAGAGGAGGAGGTGGAAGGAGCCGGAAAGGCAGGTTGGATTTCCGTCCTCTGCCGCGACAAGAGGAGCTCTCAGAGCGAGGGAAAGACCAAAGGCAACGTTCACCTCGGGGGCTCGCGCAAAGAACACCGCAAAGACCCCGATCACCGCGACCCTTTGTCCTCATCTCGTTCTGAACGCGTCCTTATGGTCAAACATCTCATCTCTGCATCTGCCGCCACCATCTCTAAAGCTTTCTTTGCTCTTCACAATTGCTGCTCAGACTGTTTCTGTGTCGCTCCACCTCACGTTCATTCAGCTTTTCCGAGAGAGAAACTGAGAGAACGGAAGAGGAGGATGTGGCCACGTGGAGCTATAAAAAGCGCAGGGGGATGAATGCGTGGGCTGGCAGTGGATTCTCAACCGCACCGCCATGAATGAATGAACGCGCACGGGGGCGGGGTGGTGGGGAGGTGATGTTGCTATGCGACGGCTGACGGAGGAAGCGGAGCGACGGCGCTCGCCTGCCTGTGGGCGCACGTGCTAATATCACAGGGAGCCACCCGGGGACTGATTGGTCGGGTCGGGTTTACGGCGGCAACGTGCCGCTGGAGGAACCTGGGAGAGTCAGGAACACACGGGGCGGGGGTGAGGGGGCGGCGGGGGAAGGCAGACATCCTGTTCCGGCTCTTCTACGGCGCCGGGTGATAATTTTAGCCTCACGTGTGGCGTGGATCTCACCGTTACAGAAACGGGGGGGCGGGGGGGTTTTGACGATCGCGCCGCGCAACGAAAAAGGAACGGCGGGGGAAAAAAAAGCCCCGGCGTCGCCGCCCCGTGCCGTGCTGCCAATAGCCGGAGCGATCCGGAAGGTGAAGCTCCTCGCGGAGGCTCTGAGGCGGAGGCAGCGCCGTCACTGGAAAGGCCTGAATTTAGTTTCAGCACAAGGTCGATTTTTTTCCAAAGCCGAGACTCATCATCAACATCGCCGACGGTGGTGTTCCCGGGGTTGTTGAGACTGGCTGTCCCTCGGCTCAAAAGTGGAGGTCACCAAACATTTTCTTGTCCCCCCCCCCCCCCCCCGCTTGTCTGTATTTAACAAAAGCGGCACCGGCCCATGGTCACTTGAAGTTCACATTTTTTGTGAAGGAGCTTTATGATCGAAGAATGTGATTTTGCAGAAGCTGGGTACAGGGTTCAATCCTGGCATTGAAAATTAAAAGGACTTTCAACGACTTTTTTTTTTTTTTTTCCATTTTCAAGGACATCACGCAAAACAAATATAGTCGTCATGGTTTATCAATCAAAATATTGAAATATATATATCCAAAATAATATCATTGTCATCTACTATAATACATGTCTATTTCCAACCATGCTGGATTAAATGTACATCTTCCTGCCTTAATCTACGTCGAAAGAGCCATTCTGGAATATTTGTTATGTTTTGAATGACAAAACCTGGGGGAATATCATTTTTTCCTCAAGGACTTTTCAAGCACACAGAGAGAGAGAGAGAGAGAGAGAGAGAGAGAGAGAGAGAGAGAGAGAGACATGAACAGAATGTGTGTGTGTTGGCGGGCGGTTAAAGCGGACCTCTTTCTGGGGCAGGGAGCAGGCCTCCTTGGAGATGGTCTGAAGCGTCACGTGGAGCTGGCCTTCCAGAATCAGCTGCTTATTGTCCTCCACGACGTAGGCCTGCGCGCACACGCACGCACGCACGCACGCACGCACGCACGCACGCACGCACGCACGCACGCACGCACGCACGCACGCACGCACGCACGCACACGCACACACACACACACACACACACACACACACACACACACACACACACACACCATTCCATTTGTAAATACATATTAACAAACCTCATTTCAACATGTTTTTGTCCAGCTCTCTGAGCTGTTTTTAATTCCGTTTCTACATTTATATGTCACTGAATCTCTACCCGGACCCGTTTATTAGTGTTCATGTCACGATTTTCGGGCGTCGGCCGCCACTGCCGAGGCTCAGTCCGTTCCTGGTCCGAGCCGTTGGTCGCCCTGGCTGATGTCCAGCCTGTGCACGTCTGTTTGTCCGCTGTCACTACAGCATCTAAGTCTACTGCTCCTACAGCATTGTTGTCTCCAGCCCCTGATCTGCACCTGTCTCCAGCCCCAGATGTGCAGCTGTCTCCAGCCCCTGATCTGCACCTGTCTCCAGTCCCTGATCTGTACCTGTCTCCAGTCTGCACCTGTCTCCAGCCCCTGATCTGCAGCTGTTTCCTGAGCGGTTCTGCTCACTTGCCTTGGCCCTAGGTTGGGGGAAGGCTGCAGTTGAAGTAAAAAAAAAAAAAAAAAAAACCTGGTCTCTATTAAATATGGTGTATGAATTCTAGATTTCTTTTCCCCATTTTCACAATGGCACCTGTGTGAATGGATGTCATGCATGCCATGTCATTTTGACGGATAAAAAGAGGTGTCCTCAGCCTGAGAATTAAATATGTACGTCATAAATGCCATGTAATTGCGTTGAGGTTTTGTAAGCACAAAATAACATTAAACTAGGCTGATGGGTGAACTGCTGATAGTAATGGCAATGACGATTAAAGTCACAACAGTAATATTAAAGAGTAAGTAGAAGGATATTCTTGTTCATGAGTGACTTCCATCAGAAAATGTGTGAGTGCCGCTGACTTGAAGGATTAGCTTGGCTTAGTTATAAATTATGGCAACCAACGTTTTAACAAAGCCTGGGTGGCAGAATGGCACACCGATCCTTCAAAAGTCACCACTTATGAAAATATAATTTTTCAGTGCTTGTGCAGTGCACCTACATTTGAGTCTCTGATGGGCCTACTAACACGCAAAGAGTAAAATAAGACAAGCCAGTCGGATTTTTGTGGGCTGCCTTTTTAAGAAAACATCTGATTCAACAAGCCATTCAGATTTTCCTCCCCCGCCAATGTCAAGTGGGAGCTCATTAGAATAATGCCGCCCCTCGATCTGAGTGTCTGCACCCACAGCTTGAGAGCCACCTTTGCAAAGGTGCACCATTTCTTTCTCGCGAGCGCCGGACCCGCTAGCGTTATGTTGAAGCTAAGGCCTGCGCAACTGAACTGCTCTGTTGTTGGCTGCACAAATCCCTACATCGGCCGCCAGCCTCAGAGGACAGAAGAGCTGAGTGGATAACGTCTATTTTTGTTGGCAACGTCACACGCGTGACAAAACTGCAGATGAGGGGAATTGGTTTTTGAAGTATTTCAAAAATAAATGTGCTGTGTGTCTCTTTTGCCGCTTGGCACCAGCTTACGCTAATAGCTGAGGTAATATATTAGATGTAAGAAAGTTAACGGCGTTACTTGCTGCAGGATCGCCACCGCCCCCGTCCAGCCCGTAGCCGGAGCAAGGTGTGGGGAGCAGCAGCTCATTTGCATTTAAAGGTACAGACACAGCAACAGCTTGTCAAGAAAAGGACTGAAACAGAGGGGTATAGAGAGGCATGCTAGAATGCAAAATTCGAGCTGTATTTTCAGCAAAAAACTTCAAAGTTTTGGGGATCTCAGAGACATGAATTTACTTGTTGAAAACTGGTGACCTTTCCCCAATATATCCAGACTCTTGCACTAGCTGCGATGGAGAAGATGACCGTACCTTCCAGAGGACGATGATATTGAGGTCCAGCTCGTTGCATTTCCTGACAAGGCTGGCGATGTCGGCGGCCCCAGCCGTGCCCCCTCCCTGGACCCGACAGGGCGGTTGTGAGAACGCTCCACTTGCGCCGGCCGCTCTGCCGTCTCTCCGCAACTCGTTGGCCTCGGCACGGCAGCGGAAGAAGAAGTCCCCGCATGGCGTGGCAGAACTGATGATCTGTGCAGGAAAGGGAGCCAGGGGTGGAGAGCCGGAAATAAGAGTAACGACTCCACAACAGTGTTCAGAAGGAAAATGTCAAGCTCCCATCAACGTGGTTCTTGGCGGAAAGGGGTGGGGGGTTGACGTATGGTTATCCAACTACACAAAAGAGAGTAGTTGGGCTACTCTCTTTTGGGACTCTCTTTTATTAATTGTGTCCTATGTGTCACAGACGACTTCCTCAAACTTCTAAAAGATTGCTGGAGTGCTGGAAACCCATATCCACCAGTTAGAAGTGATCGTGAAAGTGAATGGACTACGTGGGAATGACACCACTTTACAATGGACTCAAATTAGTGGACAAGATAGTGCTAACACAGGGCTAATTAGCACCAACAAGATAACCAAGAAACAGGACGGCTGTGTAACGGGTAATAAATCTCCTCCCTGGGACCCTCTCAGTGCTAAGCCTAAGAGTAAATCATTACCCTGGGAAATGAGAGGACGACTAACAGGCAGAGACCAGCGCCCTGAGATCTGTTATGCGACCAGCTAGCCTGCAATATCATCCAGGCATAGCGCCTCTTCAACCCCTCTCCTTGGTAGGACACAACCGGGGACAGCAGCTAAGAAAGGGAGAACTAGCAAAAAACCTCTCCAACAACCAAGTGTGCAACTGGAGAACAGATTAGCTCCACTACCGCAGGACCCTGGATCTCTGTCTGACGACCTGGATAACCTCTGATCTTCACACAGCAAGATAAGACGGAGTAACTCATAAAGTAAAAGGCTCCAGGGAAACCTAACGACCGGGCCCCAAACTCTGATTGTGGGTGACTTTGCTGTAAAAGATGTAAGAAGCATGAGCAGTAAGTTAACATCCAACTATGAAAACCATCATAGTGCACATAGGGACCAATGATATTGTAAAACAACAGCCTGAAGTACTGAAACAAGACCTTATTGATCTGTTGAGCACAGTGAGCTCCTTGAATGCTGGGTGTTTATCAGTGGCCCCCTGCCACCAATCGGAAGAGGAGTTGAGAGGTTCATTAGATTGTTGGCACTAAACACATGGCTTTCAACGGCATGTATCGCCCATTCAGTGCAATTTATTGGCAATTTCACCTTCCACTTCCGCCGTCCTCCTCCTACTTTCCTTCCTCTAAGCCAACCTCGTCGTCCCCCTCCACCATTGGCACAATTGTCACAGTTTTTCGCCAAAATACAGGTCGCTCTAACTTATATCTGCGGGGTCCAAGCTGCAAGGCTAATGGCACTCATGACTCTTCCCAGGACCAAAGCCGGAGCCCTGTGTGAAGTTCGCTTCCTCTATTCCTGTCTTGATAAGTAAAAAGAAGAAGAAAAAGAACGGTGAATCTGCTAAAATACAGGAAGCACCCAACCCATTCAGCAAGTGTAACAAATTTAGCATCCATTCTTCATCAGCCACAGGCTGTCCCAAAAAAATGGGCAGTTAATGCTTTTAATACACTAAATCTAGCTTTATTAAACGTTAGGTCTGAGGCAGGAAGAACATTTTTAATTAATGATTTTATTATCACGCACAAGCAAATTTTGCTTCTTTTAAATTTGTGGCTCTTCAGTTGAAGTCCTCCTCTCGAGCTATGTTCCTAAATATTTACAGGCCACCTTAATACTTTAAAACCTTTTTTGATGACCCTGCTGAACTGCTGTCTATCCATGTTGCCATGTTAACATCCATGTTGACAACCCCCGGGACAAAGGGACCAAAGAGCTGTGTCCTTTATAACTATGAACTGACTCAGCATGCGACGGAGCCCACACACCAACAAGGGCCACGCTCTCGACTTCATCATCTCCAAGGGTCTGAACATTTCTAAGGTCGTGGTGACTGATGTTGCTGTCTGACCATTCCTGTGTTTTCTTTGAGAGTACTATCTCCGTGCACACAAATGTTCAAACAGAGGTCATCACAAAACTATATGGTATCACTGAAACAGCACTGAAATATTTATTCAGGCTCTCTCTTTGGTCTCAGTCAAGGAGCTTGGAGATATTTTGAATTCTAAAATTACAAATGTTATTGATGCCATTGCACCCACTAAGGTGAAGGTGGTCTCCAATAAGAAAAGATCTCCATGGAGAAATGCCACGCTATTAAGAATAGAAAAAAGAGTGTTGGAAAGCTGAACGCAGGTGGCCAAAAACAAACCCTACTGTGTCAGTAGCCTCTGAACTTCTATCCACCACGGCCTGCAATGAATTTGCCTCCTTCTTCACCGACAAAATTCAGAAAATTAGACATGCAGTCAGTACCGCTGAATGCGTGGTACAGGATATGTGCCGTCCCTGTGTCCACTAAAAATCTATTCCAAACACAAGTTCATCCAATCAACCATAAAAACTTAGGACATTATACACAACACCCGAAATCCTCCATCTGGCACCTTGATATATTGCCAAAAGGCTTTTAAAAGATGTTTGAAATTGCGTAGCCTCAGGCCTTCTATTGTCAACAAGTCCCTTCTCTCAGGTTTCTTCCCATAGGCCCTGAAAACAGCTGTCATCAAGCCGCTCTTAAAAAAGAACAATCCAGACAAGTCACTAATGAACAATTTATAGGCCCATATCAAACCTCGCGTTTTTAAGTAAAATCAGTGAAAAAAATGTTTTTCCACAGCTGAACAATTTCTTGGCACTACACAACTGTTGTGATGCCTTTCAGTCAGGATTTCAATCACACCACAGCACTGAGACTGTCTCGTTAAGGTCTTCAATGACATCCATCCCAACACAGACGGTGGCAGAATTTCAGTCTTAGTATTACCGGATCTCAGTGCTGCATTTGACACGGTTGACCACAACGTATTATTAGACCGACTGGAAAACTGGGTGGGACTTTCTGGCACGGTTCTAAACTGGTTTAAATCCTGGACAAGGACTACTTTGTGTCTATATGTAATGACACATCAGAGCGGACAAAAATGACATGCAGAGCTCCCCGAGGCTCCATTCTTGGGCCTCTTCTGTCTAACATCTACATGCTCCCACTTGCTCAGATTATGGAAAACAACAAAATATGTTACCATAATTACGCAGACGACACACACATTTACATAACCATATCACCAGGAGACGATGGTCCAGTACAATCACTTAACAAGTGCATTGAGCTAATCAATGATTGGACGTGCCAGAATTTTCTCAAATTAAACAAAAACAAAACTGAAGTAACTGTTTTTGGAGCCAAGGGAGAATGACTAAAAGTCAGCGCTCAGCTTCAATCTGTCATGTTAAAAAGCACAAACCGAGCCAGAAACCTTGGTGCAGTCATGGACTCTAACCTAAATTTCAACAGTCACATTAAAACAAGTACAAAGTCAGCCTACTATCAGCTTAAGTACATATGAAGGATTAATGGACTTATGTCTCAGCGGAATTTGGAAAAACATATCCATGCATTCATCTTTAGCAGACTGGACTACTGTAACGGTGTCTTTACAGAAGATCCATCAGACAGCTGCAGTTGATTCAGAACGCTGCTGCTCGAGTCCTCACTTAGACCAAGAAAGTACGTCATATCATTCCAGTTCCAGGATCTTTACACTGGCTTCCTGTCCGTCAAATAATTGATTTCAAAATACTACTGTTGTTTTTTTTAAAGCATAGAAGGGTTTTGGGCCAAAATACATTTCTGATCTTCTGCTAAGTAAGTTAACATCCATCACATCTCTTCCATCCAGGTCTGCTTTCTGTCCTCAGAGTCAAAACTGAACACGGAGAAGCAACATTCAGCTTGTATGCACCACATATCTGGAACAAACTCCCAGAAAACTGCAGGTCTGCTGCAACTCTCACCTCTCTTAAATCAAGGCTGAAGACTTTTCTGTTTGTCGCTGCCTTTTATTAAACCAAATATTCATTTCTTGCACTGCACATCACTTTTACTTGATTTATGCATTCTATTTCTTAACGTCTCAATGTGTTTCTTTTGCGCTACCCATTTTATGTATTGTATTCTTTAATAATGTCGTTCCTGGCACTTTGTCTAAATGCTATTTATGTTTTATGGAACCTTGCAATTGCCTTGTTGAAATGTTCTATACAAATAAACTTGCCTTGCCTAATTCTAGTTAACTGGTCAATACCAATTTGATAGAATGATGCTGTCATACACATTCGGCAACTTTCAAAATTTTGCTGTATTGCTCTTTCTTAGGGGTATGAAACGTCTATAAGAGATAAATGTTTTATCGAGCCAATGAACTCTTTTGACTAAAAAACTGAAAATGAACAACTCACCCTTTCGTTTCCCAGGTTCAGGTCTGCAAAAGTGTATTTATCTTCTGCCTCAGAGGTAGCTGGTGAAGAAACAACAAAGCAGAAGAGGATTTCAACCACAAGACCAACAGGTTTATTTGCACCTTGGTAGTGTTAAAACAAAGCCCAGTTTTACTTATTTATTTGTTTATTTTGTTTTTTCCCCCCCACCTTGTTGGGGTTTGCATCGCGCGGCTCTGAAACACAGTTTGGCCCGTTCTCTGCTGGTCAGCTTACAGTCTGGAGGAAAAAAAACACAAGAGGCAAGTTATGCATAATTAAATGAGAGTTCCAGTTATCTGGACGAGACAGGAATAAATATTAGTGGATGGCGATTGGACATTCAAAATGCATGATATTTTCCCCCAATTGTGCGTACGTTCCTTGAGGTTTTCCTCTCAACTTATTTTCAAAACTGAGTTTTTGCATGAATCACCCATTGTTGAACTCAGAACAGCACAAACAGCGATGTTATGGTTCCTTTGATGCACACATGCAGATCGAGATAATCTTTCGATATTCCATGTCATGTCAAGTCAGAATGTGAAACCGTTTTGATAAGATAAGGTCCTCAAGTGGCTTCGACTTGAATGACTACACCGGCAAGAAGTGACGTCACTTCCGTAAACATCGCCAAAGAGATGACCACAAATTAACACCAGAAGCAAGAAATGTCACTTCTCCGTGAAAACACATCATCTCTGTGTTGTTATGGATTACGAGAGGATGGTGGCACAACCTCTTAATTACATTGCAGAAGTGTGCTGGCAGCGCGAGGCAGTGCAGCGGGGTCCTCCCAGAAAAAAACAATTCCCAAAATGCAAATGGGGAAGTCCTCCAAGGCATTTGCATTCTGGGAGCAGATTCCTAGAATCTCAGCCATAAAGACAGTGTATTAGCCTCATTGAAGCCTAATTAGTTTAAAGAGAGAAAACATTTTGACAAAAAGTAATGACTTCAGGTTGACTAAAATGTAATGACTTTTCGTCAACTAAAACTGGACAAAAATGTTTTGCGTTGCCGTAGACTAAAACTAGACTAAAACTATGAAGGATAAAAATAACAAAAATGTGACTTAAACTAATAAGCATTTTCATCTAACGAGTAAGACTAAATCTAAAATAACTGCCAAAATGACCACTGATCTGGAAGTGCCAGAGAGGAAGCTCATATCTCGTGGATGTAAAGGAATAAGGATTAGATGAGACTTACATGGTGACTAGAAGCCGGAAACAAAAGCATTATGCAGACTTTCTGGCATAGTGACTATATTTCCTGTATTAAGAAAAATACATTTAAGAAGAAGTTTTTATATGGACACATAGCAACAAACCCAACAACCAAGTGTGCAACTGGAGAACAGATTAGCCGCACTATTGAAGGACCCTGGATCTCTGTCTGACGACCTGGATAACCTCTGATCTTCACACAGCAAGATAAGACGGAGTAACTCATAAAGTAAAAGGCTCCAGGGAAACCTAACGACTGGGCCCCAAACTCTGATTGTGGGTGACTTTGCTGTAAAAGATGACACATAAAAACTTGCAAAATACAGTAAAAACACAAAATCCACGGTACGTGGCACTTGAGTATTGTTGCCTCGGAGTCAGGCTGAAGTACAATTTCTGTCACGTTTCCTGACACAGACTTGTGATTCTAAAATGTGCCAAAACAACTTATGGGTACTCCAGAGTGAATAAATCTAGTGCCGGTTTGAAACTGCTCAAAATTGGCGTATTCCCCACCATCGTATTTGCGTCGGACAATAGAGCAAACGTTGTCCGACAAACCGTCGCTCTACCTCTGTTCCATTATCGGAACATTATGGAGGCGCGGAGCTCACTCTTGTGGGAAACAGACTGCATCTCCGCTGCTCTCAAAACTCTCATTAGGGCGGAGGTTTATTAGCGGAAATGCACCGCGGGGCATGGTCTGAACTGTTTGATAACAAGCACGCATGGTGTGTGTGCTCAACACAAAGTTCTGCCAATACTCTGTCCTCGAAATATTGAGCGCTCTGCTCATCTGGCCAGATGGGGTGATGAAGGGAAAAGAGGAAGCAGAAAAACACAGGAGAGGAGGACGCAGAGCTGCAACACGCTTCTGGGAAGGTACGCGCCATGGCCTTTGCATGGGGAAGCAGAGAGGAGGGGCTACTGGGCGGGCTCGGCATCGCGAGGGCGCAGCAGTTTAAGTTTTATGTGCCCTTTAGCAGCAAATTATGACCACCATAATCAAATACCTTATTTGAAGCTTGTTATCTGATCCAGTCTCTTTTGCCACTGCACAAACAGCATTTAGCGCTGTTCAGTGCAGCACTAAATGCTGATATTGATGGCCATTCAAAACAAAAATTATTATAAAAAACATGCCTGCACCACTATATTGCCACCCGTAGGATGAAAAAAATTCACTTCATCCTCGCGCCGGGCCTGCTTCTGGGTATTGTTCTGTGCTCTGCGTGCAAAGGGACACTGCTTAGTTGAGCGGGTAAGGATATCTGGTGGCATTGGAGGCGACCAAACGGCGAAAGCACATAAAACGAAAAGGGAACACACTTGAAAGAGCCTGGCAGGTGACGTTTGTCGATGCACCACATTTGCAAGGACACCGCCCCCCCCCTCTGCTCTCAACCCTTCTATGCCTATGAGCTACGTTCAATAACGACGAGGTGAAGGTCACACATCCCTTTGAAAGCAGTTTCAAGTCTTGCTTTGCTTGTGTCACGCTTTGTAGCAGAGGGCTCTCGCTGGTCACTGAATATCCGTCATCCATGCTTATGGCAGCGTGGTAGTTCAGTGGTCGGAGCTTGAGCGACGACTGAACGGTCTGCGGGTGAGGGTTTAATAATAAATAAATAAAAAGTCTGGACCGGCAGGCGTGTGTCGAGTCGAAAATCTCGGCGGTCACCGAGACAGAACGAGCGAATGCAAGGGCAGGTCCTTTAAGGATATACGCAGGCAAAGTAAGGCAACGTTTTGGGTTTCAAAACAACAAACAAAAAATAACCGACAACAGATCGGGATCAGAGAGGACGTTGAGAGGGTCCAGAGGAATGACAAGAACGGCTGTTTATGGGGTCGCCTCCATGAATCACTCAGTCACTTAGGGAAAGGGGTTCAAAGTAAAGAGCATTTAAATCATAAAAGCTAGTATTGAATGGAGTGCTGCGCCGGTATTGCTGCTTCCTCCCGCCCGCTTGCTTTCGCGCTGTGTCATCATAACCCGCACGGCCCGTTTAAAGACAAAGTGACCCCGTTACGTCACTGTAAACACTGCCAACGGGAGTGAGCAACAGGTCACGACACACACTTAAGAGTCACAACAAACAAGCAAACACACGCTTGTCATGTTCAATTCAGTCCCACTTGAACACTTGGAAGTGAGTTGGGAGCCGTGAAGGTGGCATTGCCGTCACAGCAGGTGGTATCAATCTCTGGCAAGCCTCACGCGCACACGAGTCCAACTGGCACCTCTCTCCATCTTTCAGCGCTCAGCAACCTCCCCGCGTCGATACCGTGACGTTAATGAATTAAATGACCCGGAAGTGACACACACACAAAAAATGACCCAATGACTCATTTTGTGTTTCTGGCATCACAAAATGAAATTCAAGGACATTCAAGGACCTTTCTGAGCACTGTCTTCTTCTCCCATTTTCAAGGACTTCAATACATTTTCAATGTGATCATTATTTCATGGGACCTGGTAAGCTTCTTTCAACAAGTTAATATGTGACCCACCGCATACTTAAGGGTCATTTGGCGGCTTTCGACCTCTTCTTTTCCGCATCATTTGAAAGTGGAGAATCAGAGCTTCCAAACAAGGCGTCACTTGTGCAAATCAAGCACATATTTTTAAAGCTATGACTTGTTAATAACAAGGGTGTGGCAAACCGTGTTTCTGAGATAATCGCCTCCAAACTTTTACCCACACCAGGTTCATTCAGCTCCCACAATGCAAATGGAGTAGGCGGCCAAACAAAGCCCCATGGCTACTGAACACTCTGCTGAATGGGCCGAACGAACAGCGCTGAACAGCTTCAACAACAAAAAACTATTATTGTTTTTAAAAAAAGCTTTTATTTTACGGTAATAACGTAAATGTTTTCTAAAAGTGGAATTATTTTGGAGTTTAAAAGTAGGTACAGACAACAAAATGAAGAGTCCATCAATAACCAGGGATTCCCCCGGGTTTTGTTATTCAAATCATAATTGTTAAAATCTCGTTAAAATCACAGGTTTTCAATGATCACATTTTCTTCCAGGGACTATTCAAGCACTTCAGCACAAAAGGGGCTATTTTCAAGGTATTCCAGTATTTTTATTTCTGAGGACAAAATAAATTCAAGCACTTCCATCACCTCAAGCGCCCGGGAAGAAGCCTGGAGAAAGTTTGAAAATATAATAATTCTATCCGCCAGAGTTCTGATATAATTCTGTGATAACTCTATCCATCTACCCATCTGTTTTCCCTCGTTGGTGGGCGGCTTTAAAAACATATCAATCCATCATAGTATACAGAAGCCCAGACTTTATCAGAAGCTTATTTGGATTGAAAAATCTCAAACTACAAACAAATTAATTAATTTATTGACTAATAAATAAATCAATTCATATGTTATATAGTTAATTGATTAATAAAACGTAATAACTTGATAAAATAAAACATTGAAAATAATTTCAGTTAAATAATTTAATCGTTAAATAATGATATTAATAGATGATTTAATACTGAATTAATAAATAACCATTATTTATTTAACCATTGTATAGCAATGCATAGGCATGAGTTTAATGCTCAAAAATAAAGTTTGATGTACACCAATGAGTACGGTTTCCTTCAAGTCTGCTTGTCGCAGTGTTTGAATATTTTGGGGGGAGCTGGGGCCACACAAACCTTTGTCCTTGGCCGGGTTGATGCACTTGTGCAGCCGCCAGTGTTTGCTGCAGCTGGACACCTGCACGATGTGGAACTCCCTCACACCACCTTCACTCTGAGCGATAGACAGAGCGATAGAACGATAGATAGAATGATAGACAGATAGATAAAACCATATATATAGACAGATACAGTAGATGGATAGATAGAGAGAACAGCAGGAGGAAAATATATTAGTCCCAATTTTAAGCAAAGTCTAACTGAGGTTAAGGTTGTCGTGTGCAGGGGTGTCACGATTGGACTTGACTTCGATTTTAAGGTCACGTTTGGATTTTCGATTTAAACGAAATGACGGCTGTGCCATTGTTTTTCAATAAGAGTCCAGTCACGTCATTAATCATTATCAGTTATTATTAAATTCAATTATCATAAGTACTTTTTTGGTGGAGGAATAAATCGCAACAAAATATTTCATACATTTTCACAGCTAAAAGAAATGCTTGTGAGCCAGACCACCCGGCTCACTGAAAACAGAAACTTTTCACCACGACTGCAAGTGCGTGTCTTCTGCTCCGCCCAGCACGTCCGTGTCCGCTCTGTACGTTATCTAACCTGACTTTTTTTCCTAATTCTACTCATCATATCACGGGATTACGGCCCGTAACGTTATTATCTCATCTTTGATATCACAGTCCAAAATCATGTCCACGACATACTGGCACGTCTCGCAAGCTGCCTGGACTCTGTTCTGCCCTCTGAATCGCAAACCCGCTTGTGATTTCTAAGTTCGAAATCAAACTCTCGCTCCGATGGATTTTCAATTTCAAATCGCAATCGTTCCTCTAGCTGTGTGCCATGCCAAGTGGGAAGCAGAAATGTGTTTTTTTCCCCCCAAATAAATCAAAAAACTACTGTTATATAAAAAATCTTTCCACATTAAAAAAAAGAAGAATGCCGTAGTGCACGGGAAATGTAAACGTCCGCTGCTGGCGCTCACCTGGTTGACATTCTCCACGTCGACAAAGACCAGCATGTCGCCCTTGCCGCCCTCCGCCGCCGCCGCCTCCTCCACCTCCTCCTCCTCCTCCTCCTCCTCCTCCTTGTAGCCACCCACCCCAGCGTCGGCCCCTGCCGGTGGGACGCTGCTGCGGCTGGCGGTGGCACGCACGCTCAGCGAGCGGCTGGCGCAGATGAACACGGTGTGGCGCAAAACCCGGTGACTGGAACGAAGAGAGAGGGGAAGAGAGGGAAACGGAGATGGTTCATTGCGAGGGGAGCGATTTGATACCCATGCATTCACTTGTTTGCACTGAGCTGTGGAGAGGTGTGGAAGATCAGGCCGGCGGCTCATCACGGCTTTTCATCAGTTACTCGCTTCATTTAAAAAAGATGAAGATATATAATTTCTCAGCTGTACATCGGTGTTACGAGGGCGCTGAGGGGGAGGGGGGATAAAAGGTGCTGGGCAAATAGATGATTATTGCTAAACCTAACTCGCTTAACATGAGGAGTATATCCCAACCGGTGGCTAGCAGTAATAATACTGTAATAATAATCCAGCCGTCCTTTAAGGCAGCTGCCAGTGTTCACTGCAGTTTTGAGCCATTAAATGGTTTTTCAGTGGCAGTGCCAAATAACTGATTTAGGCACTGAACGTGTATAATTTCAAGCTTTTGTTAAAACGGCCAAGTGCAAAAAGTACCTTTGTACTTAAAAACTTGTATTTACCACCTCAAAACTTTATTTTGAGTGGTCATTCTGCTCACTTTGATGCTAGCTTGGAAGCTTGGTGTTGGTGAGAATCCGCAGCCATTGGTGTTGCTCCCAAGTAATGTTCAACGACTGCCTAGTCTGCTTAGAGAAACAATTTGGGGGTTAAGGGTTTCTTCGGCTGAAGTGGCATACCTTATCCGGCCTCCCTTCTGGGCGCTCTCGTAGTAGAAGAGGAAGTTGATCTCGTGCACGCCCTCCTGGTCCGGCCCCCGCAGCCAGAGGGGCAGCTGGACCGACTCCCCGGGCCGCAGCGTGCCGCCCTCCAGAGGAATCTCCGCCGCGGCCTTGAACGACGGCCGGGCAAAGTCCTCGGCAGACGCCACGGCCAGCTCGGCCGGCGAGCCGTCGGCCGGCTGCACCAGCGTCTTGTAGGCTGAGCAGTTCTCGGCAGCGGTGGGGCTGAGCGGGGTGACCGGCGAAGTGCCGCCGCCGAAGGTGAAGAAGTGCGGGTGCGTGGAGGCCACGCGCAGGCCGCGCAGGGCCACCGCGCTGACGTTGCAGAACTCCACGTAGGCCTTCTGGATCTCGCCACAGAGCAGCGCCGTGGGGAACTGCAGGAAGAAGACCTGCAGGGAGGGTGAGGATATTTAGACGCGCCAATTTCACCCATTCTGAATTTCATTCCTGAACAATAAATGCACCACGGCCCAGGCAAAATGCTTGATTCTGATTGGCTGGAGGGGGTTTGGGCAGTTTATCACCATTGTAAAAGACGGCTCTGCTGGAAAACCCGAGAGAATGTCGTGGCCGAGCTGGCACGTCTGTGTTGAGCTGCGTGGTCCTTACTGAGTTTAGAAAAACCCACAACGAAAAATCTCCCGAAAGCGTGGGACAACAGCATTTCTATGTTGCTTGGTCACCAGTACGGTTCCTCCTGCTTAAAGGACCAGTGTGTATGTAGCGGTCAGGTTGCAGATTGCAACCAACTGAATAACCCTCCCCTCGCCCTCCCCTTCCGAACGTGTAGGGGAACCTACGGTGGCCCTGAAAGGCCGTCTCTAGAGCCAGCGTTTGGTTTGTCCACTCTGGGCTACTGTAGAAACATGGCGGTGCAACATGGCGGGGAGGACCCCCTATGGAGGACCCCCTACATGTAGATATAAACGACTCATTCTAAGGTTAAGACGAGGATTCCTATTTTCATTAGGACTATACACTGATAAAAACATACTTATAAATATTTTTTTCCTTTTCTGCCAAGTATGTTCAGCTACTGTAGATGCCACTAAATCGTACAGACTGGTCCTCTAACCAGGAGGAACCGTACTGGTGACCAAGCAACAGAGAAATGTTGTGTTTCATGAATAACAAAAAATATATATATTCTGCTCCTTTCTGTGCGGCTACAGAGTTGCCCGAACGTACGCGTTATTTTTCAAAAACTGAACCAAACAGGGGATGGGTCTTTTAAAGGCAGAGAGCGCAGATAAGACAGGTGACACGTTTATTTGACTTTGACAATAACAACTTACAGTATTTTTAATCTGATCCGGTATGTAGATCAGATGGGCTGAGCGGACAAACAATAGGTCACATTTACATAACCGGAACAAAGAAGAACTCCAAAAAACAGAATCCCTTTCCCATAAGCCAGGGCCAGCGCGCCGAAGTCCAGGGATGGAGGGCAGAGCAGGAAGCTGGAACCGCTCCCCTGCTCCCAGCGTCCTGCTTGGGTGCGGTTAGTGTCCTTCTGACTGCGTCAGGCTTCCCAAGGTCCCCGAGTAAAAGTACCGCCGTGCCAAGAACAAAAACTCCTGGAAAGCTCTTGAACTCTGCAGCAATGGCCGCCAGCGCCGCTCCAAATAACTGACCCGGGCAGTGAGGGAGCGCGCGAGTAGTGAAGATGAAGCTCGACGATCTCACAAGCTGTCCGTTAGTGTCGTCGGCTGAAAGTTGGCTGTGCTTCATTAAGTTCACAGAATTTCGTGGCGCTGTGCGTTCTTGTTGGCAGCGTTACTTGTGGTATGAAAATGCCATGTGGTAGATCCAAGCCAGGTGGTCGTTCCACTTCCAGATCGAACCTGCTTCCAGACCCTTCCTCTTGGCGGCACAAAGCCATCTTTTTTTGGTTTATTGCTCATGGAAAATGTATATCTTCTAGTTCGTGTATAGGTTCATTGTATATGACCAAATTTTTCAAATTTTTTAGGTCATTTACATTTTTTTTTTTTTTTACATTTTGTTACTTTATAGGATATATTTGTTGTTTATCATTAGGTTTTAAGTTACCATTTTTTTCTACTGCTTGATTATTATTTATGTGAGCTGCCATGACACTGCAATTTCTCTCCGAGGATATATAAAGTATCTATTTATATCATACTGTGAAACAAAATGTCGTCTAAATTATAGCGTTGTGTATTCCTCTGGATCTCGTGATTTGATTTTGATAACGATACGGGTCAAGGGCGACGGCTCGATTCAACATTGATCAATCCAATATCGATGAGATGGCTCACGACGCAATTCTATATCAATATATTGACATTTCATGCATCATAAGAAACGTTCAAATCATTTCAGAAGTTGAAACAATAGAAGTCAACCGTATAGAGGACCCGTTTTGTTCCACCCTGCCCGACTAAATCACTATTGCGATATGGCCCTCATTTTTTTATTCAATACCTCCATTAGCGGCATGGCGGGCGTCACGATGGGATCCAGGCGGTGGTCAGGGCCGTGGCAGACCGACGTCTTGTGCTCTTTGGTGTGGTTTAGCCGCGGGCCGCGGATCTCCAGGTCCTGTCGGCCGCGCACCACCAGAGCCTCGGCCGTCTGCTGCCCTGAGAGAGGAGAGAACCCAGAGGAACATTATGGCGGAGAACGGTTTGGAGAGTTTTGTTTGCGTTTCTAGTAATGAGTTTCAATAATGACGCAATAGTAGAACATGTACTTGCTGTGAATGAACTGCCAGTTGCCCATATTGGGCTCACTAGTTGTGTGTAGATAGTGTACATAATATGTACACATACACATATTATGTGTTCTATCTTATCTCTTTTTTATTTGCACCTCTTCCTCGACTCTTTTTTTGCTGCTGTAATGCCTGAATTTCCCTCCAAGGATATAATAAAGAGTTATCTTATATTAATACATTTATATTTTATTCATCCTGGGGGGAAAATTGTAGTGTACAGCAGTTCATATTTAAACAATAGGCAATAATGTCTGCACTGCTAGCGACGCGAGCGGCCGATGAAAAAAAAATATTAAAAGGAATTTTTCAATAACCCGGTCTTGACTTGCCGTGAGCGACGGTGAAACGTGCAGCTATGTGGCTGAGCCCTGGGAAATCACTCGCAGTGGCTCTATCTGAGCGGCAGCGTCCTGCCCCCCCCCCGAACACGTTTCATTGATCCGGCGGCACCTTCCTTCAACACTGTCATCACAGACAGTTCTGAATGGCTGTCGGGTGAGCGGCGATGCCAACCCTACATGTCATGGCAGCGTTGCCAGCGATTTTGCCTACAATTCGCTCGCTCACCCTCGGTGAAGACTGAGTGTGTAAGAGTACACACAAGAATAGAATCAATGGAAATATGCAATAAACTTAAAACCAAAAAGAAAACACACACACACACACACACACACACACACACACACACACACACACACACACACACACACACACACACACACACACACACACACACACACACACACACACACACTCCTCACTTAACAACCTTCCTGTTTAACAACTGTATATACCATATACGCTATATATACACTATATACACTATACATACACTGTATGGATCTCATCTCATCACCGTTCTCAGCCTCGTTCCCGCAGTCTGTCAGTATCCACTACACTAGCGTTCGCAATGGCCACGCCCCCTTAACGTCACAGGTCCTTGCTTATCGACCAATTCGCTGAACGACCTGGTCCGAGGAACGGAACTCGGTCATTAAGTGAGGAGCGCCCACGCAAGCACGCATGCACGCACACGCACACACACACACACACACACACACACACACAATAGGTTTATTTGTCACGTAAATAAACATACCTTCATACATATATGCAGTGAAATGTCTTTGCAACGCACCTGGAGATGATGCACAATAGTTGCTAAACCCAACATAATAGCTAACCTAGTTCCTACCTAGCAACTAACTGAAACTAACTGATTCCTAAAACTTCATGCAGTTAGTGAACAGAATAATACAGAGTGGGGGTACAAAATAGAAGTAAAGGGAATAGAGTTATGTATATGGGATAGGCTATTTGCATGTAGAGATATATGCAGTAAAGTGCGTGTGAATAAAGTGAGTATGAAGATATACAGTACAGTATACAACAGTACTACACAGCAATACAGTACCACCAAACAGAACAGCAATACAGCACAGTATGCAGTCACCAGAACACTGATAAAGTATGCAGTACAGTAAGGCAGTGGGGCCTGTGTGAGTGACTCAGTGCTTTTTGTTAGGACCCCTGGTGAGGTCAGCATTGACAGTCCTTATGGTTTGCAGGAAGAAACTCCGTCTCAGTCTCTCTGTTCTCGCTGTGTGACTGCGGAGGAGCTTGCCCGATCGCAACAGCTGGAACAGTCTGTTGTTGGGGTGGTGAGGATCCTTCATGATCCTGCGGGCTCTGCTACTACACCTCCTGGTGTATGAGTGGTGCAGGGAGGGGAGGGTAGTTCCAGTGGTACGTTGGCTGAACGCACCACCCTCTGCAGGGCCCACCTGTCCTGAGCAGTACAGTTCCCAAACCAGACAGTGGTGTTGCCTGTCCGGATGCTGTGAGGTGGTAAAGACGCCGTCTCGACTTTCTCACCAGAGTGTCCGTGTGTATAGTCCGTGTTAAATCCTCTGTGATGTGGACTCCCAGGTACTTGAAGCTGCTCACCCTGTCAACACAAGTCCCATTAATCACCAACGGTGCGTGCGTCCTCGGTTATAATCCCCTCTTAAAGTCCACAATCTGCTCCTCAGTTTTGCTGACGTTCAGGAGGAGGCTGTTGTCCCTGCACCAGAGTGACAGGTCAGCCACCTCCTCAAGGTAGGCCTTCTCATTGTCGTTGTTGATCAGGCCCACCATGATGGTGTCGTCAGCAAACTTGATGGTGTTGGAGCTGGACCTGGCCACACAGTCATGCGTGTACAGGGAGTACAGAAGGGGGCTGAGGACACAGCCACACACCACACATCCTGTGTCCAGGGTGAGGGAGCTGGACATGTGCCTCCCCACCCTAAACACCTGGGGCCAGGCTGAGAGGAAGTCCAGGATCCAGGCATACAGCGAGTGTTCAGTCCTAGCTCCCGCAGCTTGACAGACAGTCTGGTGGGGACTATTATATTGAAAGCTGAATTATAGTCAATGAACAGCAATCTCACATAGCCCCCTTCTGGCCATCAAGGTGCGTGAGCGTGGTATGCAGTACCTGTGAGACCGCATCGTCCGTGGAGCTGTTCGGCCGGTATGCAAACTGCAGAAGATGCAAGGTGCGGGGGAGGGAGGCTCATATGTAATCCTTAATCAGCCTCTTGAAACACTTCATGAACACCGAGGTGAGGGCAACCAGACGGTAGTCATTCAGGCAGGCTGGAGAGGCGATCTTTGGAACAGGAATGACAGTGGACGACTTAAAGCAAGAGTGGACCACCGACTCGGTCAGGGAGGCGGTGAATATCCTAGTGAGCACTGGGGCTAGCTGGTTTGCACAGGTCTTCAGTACTGGCCCAGATATGCCATCTAGGCCCGAGCTTTCCTGGTGTTCACCCGCACAGAGCCCTCCTGACGTCATGCTCGGACACAGAGTGTGCGCTGATCCCCGCGGTGTAACTACAATTAGATGCGAGTTAGCGGTGTTGTTGCCATACTCAAACCACGCAAAAAAGGAGTTCAGTTCGTTGGCTTGGGAGGCATCCACACTCCTGGCTGGGGAGGAGCTGCATGGTAGTTCGTAATAGTCCGCAGCCCCAGCCATAAGCGTCTGGTGTCTCGTTGCTCCATCTGTAGCTCCACTGTGTCCCTGCACGTCCGTTTAGCATCCTTCACCGCCCTCCGCTGATTGTACGACGCCGCTTTGTAATTGTCCATATTTCCGGATACAAGACCGTTGCGGCAGATGGCCCACAGTTTCTGGTTTGGAAATATCCAAACTGTCACCATGGGAACGATGCTGTCCGCTAACGTGACTATGAAGCTCGTACTGTAGCTACTTCCGTAAACTCGCTGACATCACTGGAAATTGATTGGAACATGTCCCTGTCTACGTCACTCAGAGCCTCCTGAAGCGCGGTCTCTGATTGGTCCCACCACCGCTTTACGTGCCTCCCTCCGCACGCGATGCAAGGCTTGTAAACAGGAAGCAACGAGGTAGCGGAATTATCTGATTTCCTGAAAGCAGGGAGTGAGACGGTCTTGTATACGTTCTTGTTAGGTGTGTAGCGGTGGTCAAAAGTTCTATCTCCCCTGGTGGCACACGTGATGTGTTGGTGGAAATTAGGTAGAACTTTTTTATGGTTCGCCCTGTTAAAGTCCCCAGTCACCACCACAGCTGCGTCGGGATGTCCAGATGTCCAGATATATATATATCGTTGAAAGGTATTTTAAAAAGGAAACATTGGCAATAGTATATTAAACCGAAAAACAGACTAAAAATAGAAATAATGGAAATATTTATTAAAAAAATGTACCGTATTTTCGCGACTATAAGGCGCATATAAACGTCTTTTTTTTTCCTCAAAATGTGCGGCGCGCCCTATAGTGCGGTGCGCCCTATGTGTGTTGTTACTGCGGACGTTGTTGAGACCACCATGAGAACGTTAAAGGGGGAAGTGTGGGCGTGGATTGTGTATAAAAGAACAGGTATGTGCTTTATGCAGAACATTGTTGTCTTAACAACCCTTAAAATGGCAAAGAGACACGCCTATGAAGCACAGTTTAAACTGAAGGCTATCAGCTACGCAGAGGAACATGGAAATCGAGCAGTCGCGAGAGAATTCAAGATTAATGAATCGATGGTTCGCAAGTGGAGGAAGATGGAAAACGAACTCCGACAGGTGAAGAAGACGCAGCTGAGTTTCCGCGGACATAAGGCGAGGTGGCCCGAGTTGGAGGAAAGACTCGAGCGGTGGATCATCGAGCAAAGAACGAGTGGGACGAGCGTTTCGACGGTCACTGTTCGACTAAAAGCAGTAACGCTAGCGGAAGAAATGAAAATTGAACATTTTCAAGGAGGTCCGTCGTGGTGCTTTCGTTTTATGAAACGGTGCCATTTTTCCATCCGGACCAGGACTACAGTAGCGCAGCAACGTCCGGCGGATTATAATGAAAAGCTGGCGAGCTTCCACTCCGACTGCAGCAAACACATCGCCGACAAACGCATCCAGCCAAGCCACATCACCAACATGGACGAGGTGCCGCTCACTTTCGACATCCCGGTGAATCACACGGTGGAGAAGAAGGGGACCAGCACGGTAGCGATACGCACAACGGGGTATGAAAAGGCGTCGTTTACTGTTGTGCTTGGCTGCCACGCAAATGGACAGAAACTGCCGCCTATGGTGATTTTTAAGAGAAAGACTTTGCCTAAAGAGACTTTTCCAGCTGGAGTCGTTATTAAGGCAAATGAAAAGGGCTGGATGGATGAGGAGATGATGAAAGAGTGGCTGAGGGAGGTGTATGTAAGGAGACCAGGTGGTTTTTTCCACGCATCGCCATCGCTGTTAATCTGTGACTCCATGCGTGCCCATCTCACAGCCGATGTGAAAAACAAGGTGAAACAAATGAACGCTGTGCTTGCTGTTATTCCGGGAGGTCTGACAAAGGAAGGCTGCGAGCGGCGTGGGAGCGATGGATGACCGACGGAGACCACAGTTTCACGAAAAGTGGAAGGCAGCGCCGGGCAAGTTACGCCACAGTTTGCGGATGGATTGTAGATGCTTGGGCTAACGTGTCTGCTGGCACTGTTGTTCAAGCTTTCGCAAAAGCCGGCATCATTTCCGAGGAGCCGCACGGCACGGAAAGTGACTCTGACAGCGAAGAAGGGGAAACTGGCATGTCTGATTTAGCGCAGCTGTTTAATTCAGAAACAGAGGATGATGACTTCGATGGGTTTTATTAATACTTTGTAATAAATACATGAATAAAGCACAAACATACTCAGTTTTGCTCCCGCTCTATTTTTAAATACGCAGTAGAGGTATTTAAACGTAGTAGAGGATATGTACCGGTATATAAAACCCACGCCCTATAATCCGGTGCGCCTTATGTGTGTGTTAAATACAGTAATGGCACACATAACTGAGACTGCGCCTTTTAGTACGGTGCGCCTTATGGTCGTGAAAATACGGTAATAGTTATTATAACAAATTGAATTATAAATTGAAATACTTATCTGCTTACATTGATTCAGATGGAATTGTAACTACTTTCACCTTGGAATGTTCCAAGTGTGCTTGATTTTTTTTTTTCTGTTATTATATCGGCATGTTGTGTTTTGTTGGCAGAAATAGCAACCGAAAAAATAACAAGCGCTTTTGAACTGTTTATCCCATTCTTTCTGAAATGTATTGTGCAAGTGCAACTCTTCAATACTTCTTTAATAAGCCGGGACATTTGAAGGTGATTTTTTTTTTTCCCCCCTTCCCCTCTGGCATTTCTAGGTCTAATCTAGAGAGCTGCAACACCAACAGAATAGAACACTGTAGCCGGAATCCTGTGCGAGAACAGGGTTTTGTGTGTTTTGTTTCATTTCTTTTTTTTACCTTCGGTGCAATGGGCTGTCGTCTCGCCAGAGGGGGAAGCAGCCAGGTTGTAGGCCACGCCCAGGATATTGAGCTGACCAATCAGGCGTGGCAGCAACTTCAGCCGGGCCTGGGAAAGCAGGCCATCAAAACTAAATCTAGGGCGCTTGCGAGATTTGACTTAAATTTGAGTAAATATGCACATAAGTATGATCTTAAAACTGTCTCTCAATATACAGTATACAATACGTCCACATAAATTCATTGTCATCTACTGTACTACTACTTATAGGACTACATTTCGGTGTCATAAAAAACCCATAGGAGGGTTGTGTTTAAGTTTGAGGCAGAGTTAATGTGGAGTATCTTAAAGCGCAGTTCAGCTTACGGCATTCAGACTGAATGAAAGTCAGTGGAAAAAGAATAAACTTCTGTGGTGTGGGGATGGTGTGGTCTGAGCAGCCACACCTGTCCTAGGTCTAGGTAATTGGGGGCCCAGCATCAGAGTGGCTCCATACCTGTTGCTCGAGGATTGGTCTAACGAGGAACAGGTAAAACCCCCATCCCCACACCCACTCAGGAGAGAGGAGCCCTTGTCATGACACATGACTATCTGCTCCTGGCCTTATTCCAACTGGCACACTCTCTACAATAAAACCGGTGTCTACAACCCCGTCGTCTGTGTCTCTGTGCCGGAGGTTCCTAAAAACACCATTTGGGTGGCGTGTGGTAGGCGAAACTGCCACACTTCTCAGCCCTAGTACAGAGAGTTTTTCTACTTCCGAGTGAAACGAGGTGAAAAACAAAGAGAAATTATGGCTGAGAGCGACTCACCACTTTGGTCTCCTCTGGGCTCATGTGGAACTCTGGGATGACTTCGGTGGTAACAACATCGTCTGTCTTCGCCGACTGCAGGGCGGGGGGATAAATATAAGAATGAATATAAACGTGTTTTTTTTTTACTTTCTCTATTATGTGGGGGGAGAAGAAAAAGCATGCCCGGCGGCAGATGAAACAGGAAGGAAATACACCAGGGGTGAGAGCAAGGTAAACGGACGGAGGAACCATTGCCTATTAATTCCATTTGTTATAATTAATTGGTTCGAGTTTCCGTATTTTCCGTATTTATAACTAAATACATTTACTTGAAATGATTAGTGTTTCAGTGTCGGAAGCTTTATATGGATATTAACACAAAAACACAAGGACACAAAAACAATTTCAAACGGTCACATAAGCATGCCAGGTCAGTAGAGGCAATAAAACTTAATGTCAAACACCACAGAAGAATATCAGGAAAGTGGATATTGAGCTTCTTCATCATATATAGAGCTTCTTCTTCATTATATATTCAGACAATCCTGTACGCACACGATTCCTTAAGTTTGAACGTCTTTTCAACCTTGTATGGAGACATGGCCAGCAACACAACAGTGGCAGGCCACCCCTGGTAGGTTCCTTAAGCATGTTGAGGTCATGACGTTTTAAGCTCCGTTCTACTAGTCCACACGAATACACGGAAAACAGCGTTTTTAAAAATGTCCGCCCTGGAAGGCGTTTTCCAAAAGCTTCGTTTCCCAGTGACCTAAACGTCCCGTGCATACGGGAGGCCAAAACGCAGAGAAAACACCACGTTTTCAAAAGTATCCATGTACGGGAGGACAGGGCCTCAGCCACCTCTAAAGGCATGTTGCTGCGTTACCAATCTATCAGCACAATCTTCAGAAAAAATATTTTGGGATTCTATATTCCAGGATGATGTTATAAGAAGATTTTTCCTCGGGGTATGTGACATCCCCCCCCCCCCCCCCCATTTCTCAGGGATTTCCTTCTTGACTGTAAAAATGTTATTTTCAAATTCGAGTTTGGAGAGGGCTGTGTTCTGGGCTCTGATATGTACCACAATTAGGATAGAGAATACAGAGCGAAAAAAGGAAAGACAGCACCTTGATAAGAGTCAGAGGTGGTGACCAGCGAGACGACGCGTTACCTTGTCATTGGTGACGGGCTCACTGGTGGCTTCGGCCGAGACCGCGTCCTGCTGCAGCCGCGAGAGGTCTTTGGGCGTGAATCGCCAGAGCAGCGAGAGCTCGGACAGGCTGAGAGGCACCTTCAGGGGGTTGCGGAACGCCACCTCCACTATGACGGGTTCTTAAGCGGCGGGGGGGGAGACACAGCAACAGAGCGGTTGTTTACTGCCTGGGTTTCTAAGGTATAATGATATTCTTTTGCTGTTTGCGTGGTTTTATATTGAAGTGCTGGAGAGATTTTCCGTCTTCCCAAAAAGGTAGTTGAGTTCGCTACCCTGAATTATTGAAAATAATAAAAAGGGAAAAAGTCCTCTAAGATAGACTCCTCTATATAAGAGGGAATTTTCTTTGAAAGCTAGGGTTCCGGTCCGATACCGCCGTACAAATTACCATGTAACTCAATGTGATCAACTAATGTTACAACTTAATATTAATATGCAGGTATAGCAATTTCACTGTAAATTCCCAATGATTATCAAGAGTGTGTGTGTGTGTTGGGAATAGAAGCCACTCACCCTCCACCACGGCTAGGGGGAAGCGCTGGTTGTCCGTCTGGCTGTTGAGGCAGCACTGGGTGGGCTGGAAGTTGGGGGGCGCTACGCCCCGGTTAGCTGCTGCCGCCGCCTGCTCTTCCAGCTGGCACCACATTGCGGCCTGGTCCTGGTCGTACTCCTGGTCCAAGGACACGTGAGTGGCCGCCTGCTTCTCGCCTGCTCACCAAACCCAACCAAACCAAACCAATAAATCGTTCCATAGACCACTTCAGACCATTGATTTGTATTGGAAAGAATGTGCCATCTCTTCATTAAAATGTGTGCACGGGCTTAAGGGCTACTAATATACATTTTTAACAGCTGTTTGTTATGTTATGACGTACAGCCAGCCGGTCATTATCCCATTATCATGATTGGGACGCTACTTACCAAATAAAATAATTCACTGAGACAGATATGGGTTTAAAATTATTGTATAACTAGTACGCTCACTTTACAACTTGTATGCCTAGCATGCCAGCGTGCCAGGGAACGGCGAAAGGTTGTAAAGTAAGCGCTGATTGCCGCTATTGACCAATCAGAATCGAGTATTCAGCTGAGCCGTGTAATAAATACATTAAATGAAGACTGAGTCTTACCCTCGGCAAGGCGGCGCTCGTGACCAAAGTAGACCCGCGTGGCTGCGCTGTGGATGCAGGGCAGGGGCAGCTGAGGCAGGTCCACCTCGCTGCCTGCCGCCACACTCTGGAACGACACACAGGACGGATAGTAAGAAAATGGAGCTCATCGATCCTTTAATGGACCCAAACGGGCGTTCCGAACGCCTGGATTGGTTCCATGTCAGTAGCGCCATCCGTAAAGAGATAAGCTGGTCGATAAGAGGGAGTCACCTTATAAACGTAGAGGTACTCTCGGAGGAAGGCGCCCTGCTGTGTGGCGGTCTGCTGGCTGTCGTTGGAGAGGATCTGTTGGAAGGCCGACACGGCGTTGTCGGGCTGGCGCAGCGTGAAGGACTGGCGCCCGATGGTGAAGTTGATGTGGTCCTCGGCCAGGGACCAGCCTTTGCCCCTGTACACCTGCATGGCCTGGCAGTAACACCGCAAGGCGTGCCTCTTCTGAGGAGAGAGAGAGAGGCAAAGAGGAGAGGATTAGCAGAGGAAAGCAGAGAGCAGTGTCTGTAGAAGGTTCCAGTCCAGACAGGAAACCAGGATAAGCAGGATAAGGTCGTCAGTCATTCACAAGTCCCTTTTCCACCTCAGAAACCGGTGTCCAGTACTTAGGAACCTATCAAGGAGCTTTCTTCGTTAACTGGTTCCACTTGGTCACCTGAAAAGGTTTCGACAAGGTTCCTGTGTCAGAAGGTTGATGGCCTGAATGGTCCTCGTTTAGTTCCCGTGCTTTGGTGGAAAAGTGGCGGTACTGGAAGTGCACATTTGACTCCCGAGGCCTCCTCAGACCACACAAAACGAGACCAACTCGTACACGTTTTGACGGACGCGGGGAAGGACAATGTGCGCCATGGACGAAAATCTGTCGTTTTACCACTGGTAGTCTGAGGCCCCGTCTGATGCCCCGTCGGAAAGCCTAGCATGTGCCGCAGTCCCTTCTACTGACACAGACCTACACGTCAGTCTGCCTTGGCAAAAGCCCTCAGTGGAGTTCAATGCGTAGGCTCAAACAGCATCTCCTTCATTCGGTGGGACTCAAAAGCCAGTCTTGCTCAATTCAACTCATTTGAACAAGAAGACAGAATGAAGAACTCCATGACCCAAATTAACGACATTGAGAAGACCGGACACGATTTGGCTTTGTTAACTTTGCCAACGAGTTCAACGTAACAGACTGCAACAGAGGTCTTCAAGGCGGGACCTTTAATTGATAAACAGACAGGGGGCTCACCTGTCCAGCCTTGCTGAAGCGGTGGCCTGCGAGGATCATATGGAAGGCAAACTTGCGGACCATGGGGTTGCGCATGTTGATGAAGCAGTGAGCCGCTTGCTCCAGCAGCAGGGCGCTGCGCAGGTCCGAGTCCTGAAGGACCAAGGACAAAAAAATAAAATAAATCCCTCGGTTAACGTTAGGAACAGGAGATAAACAGAACAAATGTGAGGAATCAGCATTGTCGGTTTTGGCGATTTTATCATGGCGAGAATTTGCTTTTCACTTGCTGCCTAATATATCCCACCCCTTGGCAAGTGCCATTGGAATGAGCAATGTTATTCACTTCACCTGTCAGTGGCTTTAATGTTGTGGCTGATCGGTGTGCAGCCCTAATACTGCCATTAATAATAGATGATTAATGAAATACATTTTTTTCTTCATTTTTGTGTGCACCCATTTATCTATTATTAAGTATATTTTAACATATTGTGCGTTTCAGTTCATTTCCACGGACCTCTATGGCTACGGCTCGTCTCCAGCACCCCAGCGTGTGGCAGCTTGGCCAACCACAAACCGTCCAAGTGGCGATTTCAGGGACCCCCGGCATAGAGACCCAGATGACCGGGTTTCAGACACACCAGTTTATTGTAGAGCGTGGGCTGGGTGGAATAAGCCCAGGAGCAGCTAGACATGTGTCATGGCAAGGCTCCTCTCTCCTGGGTGTGTGTGGGGATGGGGGTTTTACCTGCACACCAAACAGTGGTTTTTAACGCCCGCACCATTTTTCCTGGTGGTGTTAAATTAAGTTGGAGTGGAGACTGCCTGTCTCCACTGTCCACACCTCGCCTTTAAAGTCCTTTCCTTAGGGCTCGGGTTTTCACATCAACGACCTCAAGATTATATCTGTAGATTATTGAATTGTACATATACTGTGTTTATATATATATTGAGTTTCTGCGTGTTCCTATATTTGTATCTATATCTGGGACACTGATTGTCTCGGACATTAATCTCCATTGTGCCGCTGATTATAATATACGTTGAAAATGAAATATCCATTTTTGAAATAGCCTACTTTGGGACATAAGGAATGGGACGGTCGTGCCTTCTCCTTTGCCTGTTGGACCTATAATGGAGTATCGATTGCGACGGGGAGGGAACATTTCTCTTATACTGTGAGACTTTTAGATTTTTATTCGCTCTGAAATTCCTAGCCAAGACTGAACTTTTAAGTGGGCATTCTCAAAATGATAAGCGTAAAATGGAAAATGACATTGCGTGCAGTGCCCCAAACCTCGCTGGTCATCTTGATGAGGAGGGTGGCGGCGTCCGAGTATTTGCCTTGGCTCTTGAGCACTTCGGCACTGAGCAAGGCACAGCGCTCCGCCAGCACCATGTTCCTTCACGGAAAAAAAGGTGGGAGACAAAAGAGGAGAGAAAAAAGGGGAAGATTTACCTGAATCAGAACCAGAAATGTACATTTACGAGGAATTTGTTCTGGCGAGGTCTGAAGCATTTCACTCCAGACAATTAGCAATTTAAAAAAAAATAAAGAAAAGAAGCTAAACAAGCAGAAAAAATTGAGGATAAAAACAAAACTAAAAAGTGTAAAGGAAAAAGAAAAGTCAAATAATAATAATAAAAAAGTCAAAGATAAACAAAATACTGCAAAACACAAAAAATGATATGTGAGTCATATATAAAATGATATTTTTGGCTCATGGAGACATGAACATTATGAATAATTCTGATATAATATTAAAAACGTACTTGCAGACATCTCTGTAGGTCTGGATGGCCGTGTCCATGTAGTGTGCCGGGTACGGCCGGGGGGCTCCGCTTTGCAGGAAGGTCGACACGGCGGCCATTTCCTGCTCGGAATAGGAAATAAAGAGGAGGGGGGCCACGTCAGAGTGATCCCGAAACTGAGGCTCCCTTCCTTTGACCCTGACTGAAAGTCCATTCAGTTCTCTCCATTCAGTCGCAGTACGCCGAGACAAAAGTTCCAAAGATTGAATTCAAGGAGAAGAGCACGAAACTACCTGTGGTTGGAAGTCATTGGGAAGGTATCACCTCAACGCTTTATGGGATGAGTAGTTCTTTCATTCTTTATATAATTAAGTACACAGTCTGGAACCTTGTGACTTTTTTTTTTTTTTTTTTTTCCCCCCCATTTTTTTCCAAATTTCTTTTACTCCAAATCAAACAATTTATGGTCACGATTCATTGACATTTTGTTAAACTGTGCCGTTAAAATGTCGTAGAAAGTCTTACATTCTGAACGGGAATGCGCTTGACAAATACTGTTTTTGAAGGAGAATAAAAAAGATATTGAGATACTGGGAAGAACAGTTTCATTCAGTTAGAATTCACATATAAGACTAGTTTGTTCATTTTTTGACATCATCTGTTCATTTGTTAAAGTTGTCAGGCAGTACAAGCGCATAAAGCCTCATAGGCCTTTTCACTGTCTCCAACACGGTCGCACCACTTGACATATTTCCACTTTTAAGCCACAAAACTCCGCAAATTTCAGCTTTTTAAAAAGTTGAAAGTTGTTTAAAATGTTTCATATTTACTGAGATTATTATAATTGTTTTCTTTTTTTCATTTGTCTTCAGATCTGGTTTATTTTAACCATAATTGATTCACACACATAAAAAAGATCGTCATGTCATCTATGACCTTGTAAAGGTGTGTGTGTGTGTGTGTGTGTGTGTGTGTGTGTGTGTGTGTGTGTGTGTGTGTGTGTGTGTGTGTGTGTGTGTGTGTGTGTGCGTGCGTCAGGTGGCCCTCACCAGGGACCCCGCGGCGTAGAGCATGGCCTGGTCGGACAGGAAGTCCTTCTTGGCCGTGTGGTAGCAGCTGTAGGCCAGCTCGTAGTGCTGCACCAGGAAGCACAGGTCGGCCATCTTCCTGATCTGCAGCTCGGGCGCTTCGGGCGGGTAGCTGTGGGAAGGTCATCGAAGACGTTACGGAACGTGGCATAGCTGTTGTTACACACGAGGTGGGGGGCTCTGCTTTTTGCTTTTCTCCTCTAGGTTTTTTAATATATCGCGCATGGTGTCGCGCCATTTCCGGCGCCACATCTCCCGTGTGGCTTTCGTGACAAAACGGCGGGACACAGGACAGGCTCGTCGGGGGATTCCTCCCGTCGAGGGATCTTGTCATTTGCGACCCCCTGTCGCCGACCGGTCGCCGCGTGAGGCCACAACGACTTCAGGAGGGGACAGAAAGCTGTGTAGTGTGAACAGCGCGGCGACCTGACCGGGCTGTCGCGTTTCACAGATTGTGTGTGAGTCGGCCCATCAGAGACCCAGTTTGCCATAATATGGAACTTGAAAATTAGATCAAGATCAAGCCTTTTGGTTGTGGACCAATATTGGCCTATTCGAAGAGGGCACCTTGAACACTTCTCCACAGAGTCGTACGATAAGGTGTTACGACCAATGAGCAACACCAATTTCATCCAGTGGCAATAAAACTTTAAAGCACTTTATTCCACTTCCGCACGACCTTAACAGCAAACAGTGGCGGTCGCTCAGCTTTGCTTCGTCTGTGTTTAGCCTAACTGTGGTCGCGGTTCGTTATCGACAAATGACCTTGTCTCTGACGTGAAAGCTCTCTAATCAGAGGGAATTCGAGGCGCCTGTGGGCCTTTGCAGGGTTGCCAGGTGACGCGTACACTCCCAGCCTCAAAACTGCTCAAATCGCCCACCCTCCCTGTAAGTGGCCGGATTTGACGGGAAAACCGCAAATCTGGCAACCCTTCCCAAGGGTTGACAGCAGAAAAGAAATCGAGATAACTTAATGAAACTCTGAGGAAGACTGGCACTTACTTTCGCTTTTGGTAAAAGTCCCTTTATCTCCTTCCACAAATGAGATCATTCTCAATATCACATTTAAAACGTAGGACGGTAACTCTTTTTTCCCATGAGAAAAATAAGGGAAATGGGATCCAGTCATCTGTTTATTTTCTACATTACATTTGGGATTAGGAAGGGGGAAATAAAGCTTCCTGAAGCATCACGCTTCCCTGACACTGTGTTGAAAACAGGTTCAGCTGGGAGCTGAACATCGCCATCTGCTGGTGAAATGAATGTCGCCCAACAAACCTGACGCCTACCGAGTCGTCTACTACATGTACTGGATATACTGGATATAGAAAAAGGAGCACTTTAAAGCAGCACTATGTAACTTTTGGTATTTGGGATTTGCCGCCCCTACGGTTTCTGAGTTAAATTGCACTTTTGCGCCACTGTTGTAGAACCTGGTCCGGTGTGTTTACTTTACCAGACAAATGTGAACCTTATGGGGCACTCTGGGATGGGCAGGGTTCCCTGCTACCGGTGGAGGTGCCAGATGTGCCCGGCCTGACGGATCGACTCGCACGCGCGGGTGAAACAAGTGAAAGTGAGGGCTGGCGAGCATTATTACTGGACATTTTGATTATTCGTTTATCATCTTTTTTTTTTTTTTAACCCGGCAAAAAAACAAAAAAAACAAAAAAAAAAACAAACGGTAATTACCGGAGCCAAACACCAAAGAAGTGACGTAGTACTGTAAAGTGTAACATACTTTTCCATCAGTTTTGTACCCGAATATAGAAGTTACATAAGGCATTTGCACATCGAAACAGTTCTGGAGACTCCCTGAGGGGAACGAGGAACAGGGGAGGTCCTCCAAGAACTATGGCAATGAAAGAGGAGCCATTCTGCATATTACAAGTGAGCGTACCATCAAAATGATTCTGAGGATGTTATTTTAAGGTTAAAAATCTACACAGTGTTGCCTTAATTAGGCCACATCTATTTTCATGTCATTCAAGCTGAATAATGAGTTAATGTTTTTCACTAATTTTATTTATTTAATTTCATGTAATATTTTTTCAATATTTAATATTTTTCAAATATATAATTTATAATTGTAATGAATAATCTATTAATAATAATTGAGGATAATTAGTTATTAGTAATTGGTTTATTTAAATTTATACAATTATACGATTTAATTGAACAATTATAATATACCCATAAATAATGTTTTAATCAACACATATATAAGAATATAATTTAATTCTATATATTATCAGTTTATTCGCAAAGAACTACAAAAAAAAAGTTTCTAATAAATCTTTTGGAATTTTTGGCAATTATGGCTTAACAATAATAAAAGCTTAACAAAACATACTTGAATTAGTAATTATTTGTATACCAGTGTCTTTACCAAACCCCTGCATCTTCTTTCTCCAATACCTGGTGGTGTCAGAACGGTATATTTTTGTTGGTCTGGTGAAACTCACAGGAGGCCCGACGTGTTCTTCAGTTCGCTGATGCTTTTCTCCGGGACTTTGCCACCGCCAAACCACTTCTTGGTGGCCGAGAACAGCGATCGGCTGAGTCCCTTCCTGGACACCAGCTACCGGGGAGCGTTCGTGAGGAGAGGGAACGCACGAGGGGGAAAGGTAACAGTAAGAATGTGACGGATGAAAAACAATATATTCATCAATAAGTCAAATATAGTCACAAGCGGCAGTTTAAGGATTAAATAGATAAAGAGAAGCCTCCAATAAAAGACATCCAAAGAATAACTTTAAGGAGTTAGATCTTATCTTTCATATGTTCAATATGGGTGAGGAAAACCAAATAGTGCTAATATCATCAAAACACTTCAAATTGCCCTTGTGTTACATTGTTTGACAGCTACACCATACAAATTTGAAGAATATGAAAGTATCATAAGTATCATTAAATTAATTTTTTCCCTCATCAATCTACACACAATACCCCATAACGACAAAGCGAAAAAGGCTTTTTAGAAAGTTTTGCAAATGTATGAAAAAAAAAAAAAAAACTGAAATATCACATGTACATACTGTATGTATTCACCCCCTTCACTCAGTACTTGGTTGAAGCAGCACCTTTGGCAGCGATGACAGCCTCCAGTCTTCTCTGGAATGATGCTACAAGCTTGGCACACCTGGATTTGGGGCATTTCTCCCACTCTTCTCTGCAGATCCTCTCAAGCTCTGTCAGGGTAGATGGGGAGCCTCGCTGCACAGCAATTTTCAGGTATTTCAAGAGACGTTCGATGGGGTTCAAGTCTGGGCTCTGGCTGGGCCGCTCAAGGACATTCGCAGACTTGTCCCCGAAGCCGCTCCTTCGTCGTCTTGGCTGCGTGCTTGGGGTCGTTGTCCTGTTGGAAGGTAAACCTTCGCCCCCGTCTGAGGTCCTGAGCGCTCTGGAGCAGGTTTTCATCAAGGATCTCTGCGTACTTTGCTCCGTTCATCTTTCCCTCGACCCTGCCGCTGGAAAAACATCCCCACCGCATGATGCTGCCACCGCCCTGCTTCACCGTAGGGATGGTATGAGCCGGGCGATGAGAGGTTTCCTCCGGACGTGACGCTTGGCGTTCAGGCCAAAGAGTTCAATCTTGGTTTCATCAGACCAGAGAATCTTGTTTCCCGTGGTCTAAGAGTCCTTTAGGTGCCTTCTGGCAAACTCCAAGCGGGCTGTCATGTGCCGTTTACTGAGTAGAGGCTTCCGTCCGGCCACTCTACCATAACGGCCTGATCGGTGGAGTGCTGCAGAGATGGGTGTCCTTCTGGAAGGTTCTTCCATCGCCACAGAGGGACGCTGGAGCTCTGTCAGAGTGACCGTCGGGTTCTTGGTCACCTCCCTGACCAGGGCCCTTCTCCCCCGATTGCTCGGTTTGGCCGGGCGGCCAGCTCTATGTAGAGTGACGGCGGTTCCAAACTTCCTTCCGTTTACGAATGACGGAGACCACTGTGCTCTTCGGGACCTTCGATGCTGCAGATGCTTTGTAAACTTCCCCAGATCTGTGCCTCCGTACGATCCTGTCTCGGAGGTCTACAGACAGATCCTTCCACTTGATGGCTTGCTTTCTGCTCTGGCACGCACTGTCAACAGTGGGACCTAATAGAGAGGTGTGCACCTTTCCAAATCCTGGCCAATCAATTGAATGTACTACAGGTGGCCCCCAGTCAAGGTGTAGAAACATCTCAAGGATGATCAGTGGAAACAGGATGCTCCTGAGCTCAGTTTTGAGTGCCACAGCAAAGGGTGTGAATACACATGTACATGTGATATTTCCTTTTTTTATTTTTAATACATTTGCAAAAAATTCTAAAAAACCTTTTTCGCTTTGTCATTATGGGGTATTGTGTGTAGACTGATGAAGAAAAAAAGGAATTTAATCCATTTTGGAGTAAGGCTGTAACATAACAAAATGTGGGGAAAGTGAAGGGGTGTGAATACTTTCCTGATGCACTATGTATATATGTATATATTTTAGGAGTGTCACGGTTCTTCAAATCAGCGATTCGATTTTCAGTTTATACTTTTTTTTCCCCCACCACTGACGGCTAAGCCATTGTTAGACTATCGAGTCTTTATTTGTAAAGAAAAACACTTGTTTCTCAATAAGTAGCTTTTATTTGAATATTAAAAATTATGAACAGTGACAAAAATATGAAGGGCGCACGCACGGCGAGACGCCGAGGAGAGGGAAACGAGCCTCCACTGTGCAACAAACTGGATGAACTTATTTTCTTATTCTTTTGTAGTATTCAATTTCTACTTGAATTTCGGCCGCAGCTCTCCAAACTCCATACCGCGTTTCATGGAAGTCGGTCCAGAGCCGGGCGAGTCGCAGTCTACGCCCCCCAGCGCACACGGCATTAGTGTACCGGCCGATCTTGACTGCCCCGATATGGCGACCATGTCGGGAATATATATATATATATATATATATATATATATATATATATATATATATATATATATATATATATATATATACATATATATATACACATATATATATATATATATATATATATATATATACATACATATATATATATATATATATAGAGAGAGATTTGTGGAGGGACGTATGGTACCTGGTCGTTTAGCTGTCTGATGTTCTTCTCGATGTGGGGGAGCAGCCCCCGGAAGGTAAACTCCTGGATAAACTGCCTGATGCGGTCGTGGTCGTTAAGGGTCAGACAGGCCCCGTGGCTCATCACCGGGCCCCCAGCACCGCCGCCGCCGCCCTTGGTGGGCTCCGAGGTCATGGCCCGGAGGGTGTCCAGGCTCCCCGGGTCGGCGGGAGCCTCCAGCTGGAGGGGGTGGCTGTCCAGGCAGTTGGGAACTCCGTCTGACGTAGGGGCACAGGTGGCGGTTGTTACGTAGGTGACAAACACACACTTTGATGACTCAATGTAAATAAATATCTGAAAACAGTTTGAACAGCGCGACTTATTTCCTGATCTTTACTTAAAGGTCACCGCCGGCTTTTTTTTTTTTTTTTTCCATTTTTGAGCAATTCAGTGATTTCCGAAAACACTCCCCACTGCTATGCATCAATCCCAAAAATCAAGTACATTTTACTCAAAGCAGCAGTTAGCTTCTAAACGTCAAATACTTCAACCGTTAAAAGGGTACTTTGGAAAATTGACCTAGATTTGAATATCAAAGATGGAACGATCGATCGTATGGCCTGAGGCGGTCTCTCTTTCCACCCTTGGTGACGAGGGAACTATATACTGTAGGCACTCTGAGTGCGAAAGGGGAAAATGAAGGTGATTTAAAGATTGCGATTGCTTTGGAACGACATCGAACAAATTCGAAGACGTTTGAACAGATTGTCTCAAATAACTAGGAATGTAGGTATAAAGGTAAGTACTACATATATTTGATAGGGGGCAGAGGTATTTGGTAGAAATAGGGCAGACTATGAGCTAGATAAGCAAATGAACCTTAATTGCAACAGTGCAAGTTCAGTGATGAGGAAATGGAATAAAGCAACCATGACTCCATGACGCAGAGTCAAGGATTCCTCTCGATGTGCAGGCTTTCCCCACTGGAAGTTTGTTTTTTAAACTATAGTTGTGGGGCATAAGTGGGGGGCGGCTCGGTTGGAAACACAGATATAATGGTTAGTGACGCCACGGCGAGGAATGAGCACCAACACCAAACATTTTACAACATAAGATGTTCGTCGATGACGCTCAACATCTGTAGACTGCGCATGAACGTCGCCCAAAACCCCGGGTGCCGGACCCGGTCGAGCCGTTTTCTCCGGAATATCGTACTTAACGGCTTCAATAGAAATCATGGATTGAAATAAAAGTTGTTTTATTCTATTTATTAATTGCATTGAGGCCTTTTGGTGGCTGTAGCGAGGAAGGAGATGGAGGATTACGACATGGTGGTCTCACATGGCATCATCGGACCACGGTTGGTCTGGTAGTTCCACTCTAGGTGGAACTACCAGACCAATATATTCACACACACATATATATATATATATATATATATATATATATATATATATATATATATATATATAAACAGTATAGTTACAGTAGTATAATAGTTAGCGTTTATTCTTTGTACGTGACCGTAGCAATATATCGTCACGCTTGTTTCGTAGCTCCCCCTCGTTCCCCTGGCTCTCATCAGAAAGTGCCGATACCCCATTACCGTCTACCGTGTTCCGTCTGAATAAAGCATAAGTATTGATAACATGCTTAGTATTTTACAAATTAGAGGGGTTTTTTTATTTGATGAACACGGGCGCTTACACGTGGAAAATGGGTTTTATTTCTATAAAAAAAAATAATAATAATAAAATAAAAATAAAAAAACAGCCTTAAAAACTGTGGGGGCGGTGGCCAAGTAATGTGTACGCCAGGTCTATGCCCGACACCATGTAACACCGGTGCCCACAGCAACCCTAATAACGGTTGGAAAGCTCATCAGCGACGCCTGTGAGCATCTGTGAACATCAAGAGCACTAATCTGTATAGAGGCTGGATAGTTTAATCCAACATGGTAGCAATACCACTTTGCTTGCTTTCACCTTCTCAGTGTTTTTTGTTTTTTTTACTCCAGTGCTAACAAAGGAGAGGACACAATTATAAGCAAATGGAATGCACCAAGTGCCGATTTCCCCTCGGCCCTGAAGTGATAAGTTTGGATCTCTTGGTTGATCCAGCACAGCCAATCAGGACTTGAATACAAGTTCTTTGTAGAGTGAAAACTTTGGTATTATTTATTTTATTTTTTGGGGGTTGTCTCCCAAACAGGAGCCTTTCTCTGTGGAGGTTGCATGTTCTCCCTGTGCTCACATGGGGTTTCCTCCACCTACCATCAGTAAGGACCCCCACCAAAAACATGCACGCATCATCGTCTGACCAGCGATGGACACCTGGTACCAGGTCCCCAGGCGTCGTTGACGAACACTGCCCACTGCTCCTGGCTGCCCCCCTAGGAAGGACAAGCCAGGATGGCTGAAATGCAGAGGCCTCATTTCATCGGCCACCACCCAAAAAAGCGTGTGTGTGTGTGTGTGTGTGTGTGTGTGTGTGTGTGTGTGTGTGTGTGTGTGTGTGTGTGTGTGTGTGTGTGTGTGTGTGTGTGTATATATATATATATAGATAGATATAGATAGATATATATATATATATATATATATATATATATATATATATATATATATATATATATATATATATATATATATATATATATATATGCATGTGTCGTAGTGCAGTCATGTCACAAATAAAGATTCTTAATTCTTTTAATTGATTTTGTTGTTGTTATTGAAATGTGCCCGGGACTCCACGGCTGTAGGAATCTGAACCCAATCAGGACTTATTTTTTTCCCAATTTTTTTGTAGAGAGTAAAAATTATTGATCTTAATTCAATTTATTTTGATGTTGTTGAAAACAGAGCATTCCATTACTGCACATTGTCATATTCTTTGTCAGACTTTGCTAAAGTTGAATTTTAAATATAAACGACTTATCTATAACAACACATTACGTAGTCGTATTTTCAAGTCTCCAGTCAGCTTTTAGCACTGACTTAATGGAGGGCCCTATGGAATCTGTGTTATAGCTTTTTTTTAATTCTCAATGATGCTATCCCGTCCGTGGTTCAGTTATCACAGAGAGGCCTAACAACTTTTCAGGAGGAAACCTTGCAATTTGCCAAGTGTAGCAGGTTCTTATGAAGACATTATTTTTATAACGTCAGAAACGTTGACTCTGACACAGAGGAACTGCATCTCTTGATACAAGAAGAACAAAAATCAGACAAAAGGTTATAGTTTGATTTGGTTGGTTGGGGGTGGACTTTAATGTATCCTGGCGTCAGTAAACCCTGTAGATCCCAAAAATAGATAAAAATGGAGGAAAAAAAAGTTTTCACCTTTCAGAAGTTGTTGTTGGAGGCCTCCAATGAAGGCCCCCAACAACCTTTTTATTTATTTATTTATTTATTTATTTATTTATTTATTTATTTATTTATTTTATGTTTGAGTACCTTTTTAGGAAAACATTGTAATATCGCAACGGAACAAGAGGTAGCTTAAGATACTGGAGGTGTTTGTGGTTTGACATCTAGAATGGTGTCGCTGAATTAAGGTGCGAGTCAGGACAGGGCCTCCTACTGTGCCCACCCCACCCCCCCTTTACAATTGAACACCACCACGATGGCGCCGCAGGAAAGGATAAGCGTTGGAAATCAAAGGGGTGGGCGGAGCAGGAGGCCCCTCTCACCGCGCTGACCTTTCTCCGCAGGGTCGGGCGTGTCCGCCTCGCCGCTGCAGAAGTTGTTCTCCAGCAGAGCGCTGTTCGCCGCCGCAGGAGTGGGTTCGTCACACAAGCTCTGTTTGAAAAACAACAAGAAATGAATACAGTTACCAGGGTTATAGGAGCAGGTTCATTTGGTTTATTAGGTTCCCTTGAACTTCCACGGGCATAACGCCAGGGAATTTCATGGGCACTGTGACTAATACATGTGTGTACTATCGTCCAGCATACTCTACGTGAGTAAGAAAGCCATACTACATTCCTGCACAGCCGCAGCCCTTCCTTTCATCTTGCCCTCATACTGCATTGTGGCCTATAAGCTTTGTCAACTGTGCGTGCCTTCTACGATGTTTCACCCTAGTACGTCCTGCTGGTACTTTTCACATACTATTTGAGCACACTATGGTTTTGCCGCGGTCCCCTAGAAGGGAACCGGTTAATTTGTTTTGGACATTTGTTGGTTTCAGGTATGGGAATCCTGTGTCAGAGTCGAGTGTTTTATTATTTTAAGGTATAGGAATTCTGTGTCCGAGTTAGTTTTAAGATTCTTTTTTTTTTTTTTCATTTTTGCTCTCTGCTGGGTGGTGGGTGGGTGGGGCTGGGGGGCGGTGGCTGTGTAGGCTTCGGCCAGGTATTCTTCATGGCCACAGGTTGATGTCGGGGGTATGTGGTAGGGGATTGCGGTGGTTTGAGCAGCCACCCCTGACCCGGATCTAGGTGATTGGGATCAGAGTGGCTGCATGCCTGTTGCTCGTTGGTTGGTCTTACGAGGAACAGGTTAAACCCCCATCCCAACACTCACACAGGAGAGGAGCTCCTGTCATGACACATGTCTATCTGCTCCTGAGCTTATTCCAACTGGCCCACGCAATACAATAAACTGGTGTTTACAATCCCCGTTTTCTGTGTCTCTGTGCCGGAGGTCCCTGAAACGCCACTTGAAACTGCCACAATTTGATTGCGGGAAGAAAAAAAGAAAACATTCTGAAAAATGATGAGTCCGATTTAACCGTGGAGCTTGGCTGCAAAGATGAGAAACTGAAACGCCTCCGGTCTCAACGGACACAGGTCTTTTTATTCTCACATTTTATTATTTTTATTCTTAAAAATGGCACTCTGACACTAGAGGTGTCTTTTACAGTTAGGGAGAGGTAGAACAGGTTTCACTCTCCAGGTGCAGAGGGTGTAGGACAGGTTGAAGACGATGACAGTGATTTAATAACACTGGATTAGGGTTATTGTGTCCGGGGCCGGGGGCTCTGTCCCCTCTCAGTCAGCGGAGGGAAAAGTCCGCCAAGCAGGGAAGACGGGGAGCGAAGCCCTGCTCTAAAAACCGAATCTGTTGCCCAGTCTCGTGTGATATTAAAACACCTCTCTCGTGAGCGTGACGTAATGTATTCATAACAGTCATCTAAGTGGGAACAGACTCCATACGAAACATTTCTGTAAAGGACGCTTTGTGGGAATGACTGCCTACTGCCTTGCCAGATATTTTTATCCAGAATGTTACGGAGCCATGTCGGAAATGGGCTTAAGTAACACAACCTGCACACTTATAAATACTACCAGATGTTTTACTCTGCCTTTATCGTAGCACTGAGATCGGGGTTTCCAGTACAAATTGCGATTCTTACGGTTGTTTCTCGCTTTGGAGAGTAGCCAGGCTGCTAGTGGTGGCATTAGCCATGTTGATAATGCTAGCAGCCAGAAACAAACAAATGATCCATTGTCCGTTTTATAATCTAAAACAAAGAACACCTTTTCTTGCAGTGCATTACTTCACGGAGCTACGCTCTGATGAAAACATAAAGCGAACCTGTTGTCTTTGCGACAGCGGTGCAAACAATAATACCACTTGGAAACGTTAGGGGGCAAGTATAATAACACATTAAAATCATGTCATGTCAATGTGTGAACATATTAACAGAGTTTTTGCAAGCACTCGCAATAAAAGCCTTGGGGGGAAAAAAGGGGAATTGATTAAACAATTTAAACACTTCCCTATTCGGTGTAAGTCAGAACATAGAATGAGGGAACACTGGTCCCCATATAGATAAAAGAGGTACAACTGCTAAATTTGTTTTCTTCACACCGCAGGGACCTTCTCATAGTTCTAAGAACTCTTTGGAGGAACCTTCCCTTTTTTGTGCCTGCACTGCAGGAGCTTGGAACGATGGTAGTTCTTAGAGCTCTGTTCGGAGGGACTTTTTTAGCTCTGACTCCAGGGCAGGGACTAGGCAGCGCAAGAGGAACGTTCAGTGACAGTAAGTCCACGTTCCCTCGTCCCCAACGTACAGAGAAGTCCGCCCCGGTCGAGTCGCATCGCTCTGCGGGGACCGGCCCACGGTCCGCGGGTATAAAAAAAAAAACCCCAGCCAATTAAAATAAAAAAACAATTAAAAAAAAAAAGTATTTTGACTAAACAAATTTACTTCATTTATCGGAATTTTCCGACGTTAACTGAATGAAACAAAAATTCCCCAGTGAAAGTCGGGACAAACTTTTAAATGACACTTCCTAAATCGAATACGAGTGAAGACTAGCGCCTCAAATTTCATTAGAAACAGATGTTGGTGGACTGACAGGGTGATATCAATCAAAGTTTAAGGAGGAAACTCAATGGAACCCGGAAGTGAAGCTGAAACCCCACTGGCTTACGTCACTTCAGGGTCACTTCAGTGTTCCTACTGGCGGTGCCAACGCGACCAGGAAAAACAGCCCTTGAAGGTGTTTAGCTCTGGGGGGGAATTCCCCAGATCCTAGTTCCCCTCTGGGAGTCCCCACAACTGTTTGGTCCGAAAAGCGTCCAATATCTAACCGTACACAATATACAATATTTGCATGGCAATTGATCGTGAATCTGCATTCTTTTCTGCCGCCCCACAGTTTCACACCGCTGCAATGAAAAAACCTGAAGTCTGCGCCTTTGACGGGAATTTTTTGGGGGAGTCTCACGCATATGTTTAGTGAGGGCAGAAGAGTGAAAAGATTCTGCTTCGTTGAGGGCAATCACAAGGCGGATGGCAGGAGGGGCCACCGTAGTGTAGCGTTACCCCCTGAGCCTCAGGAGGAGAGACATCAGCGTCGCAAAAGCGCTTCATGCCACCATTTCAACCAATATGAAAGGTCACACAAAGCGGAGGCAAGAAAAAAAATGAACAAAAAAAAAAAACAACCAGGGGGCAGAATACCAAGTGTCCACAGGAAACTACAGCGTCAGCAACTCTTTTCCAATGAAAGTAGCGAGCACTAGCTCCAAAAGTCGCCAGGTGATGTCATGATGTGATGGTGGTGCTCATTTTCATATTAATGACGTCATCGCGCATTCGTTTGCAGAAAGCTTAGCGGTGGGGTCGACAGGCAACCTTAAGCCACATAAAAAAGGTAGATAGAGAAACATCCAGCCAAATAATCACAAGCCCATCGACAGGGACATGGTATATTTGAAGAACAATTTAAACTCTACAAAGGTAGGGAGAGGACCAAACAAACCATTACATATTTAGAAGAAGATCCTGTATTTGTCACACGACACACACACACACACACACACACACACACACACACACACACACACACACACACACACACACACACACACACACACACACACACACACACACACACACACACACACACACACTTCAGAGAAAATTGCATTCTATACTGTGTATGTATGTATTTTAATATCTAAAATGAGGTGCGGTTTCTGTTTACAATAGTGTCAGGAAATGGTGATCAGTGGTTGGTAGTTGGACAAGCGCAGCTCAGCTGGTTCAGCTCTCTGGCCACGCCCACGCCCAGAGAGGATGACTCCGGGCAGCGTGATACATGGGGATGAATTACGATATAATATATTTTTATCTATTTCTCCCCCTTTTCCCTGATGGTCTGAATAAGTCACCGCATCTGTTGCTTGTCACTTTTTAGAAATAGAGTCGCTAAGAGGGTCAGAAAAGTCACTTAACCGAGCAACAAAGTCGCCACGATGGGACCCGTATGTCCGCTCGGGGTGTGCCTACCTGGCTGTGGACGTTGTTCTTGTGCAGGTACTGACTCCAGGGGTCGGGGATCTGCTCGTCGGCTCCGGCGGCGGCCGTGCGGGAGTTGACCTTGAGCAGGTAGCATCCCTGCGAGCCGTAGCGCTGCTTCATGTCCTCGTACACAGCGTCCGCCCTGCGAGACGGGGGGGGGGCAAGCCCTCGAGGTCAAATGCAAATGACAGCTGGGGCGGAATCAACCGGAGCACGCTGACATGTCCACAATGACAATTGCCGTTTGGCGCTCCGACGCCAAGTCGACGCTACCCGCAGTTGCAAGTTTTTTTTGTCTTTGTTTTTTGTATAATTTACTGTTAAATGTTCTAATTTCTTCAGAATTGTCTAGTTATTATTATAATTAATGAATGTTTTTGTTTGCCCGTCAATACGCGGTTTTTAATTCTATATCTGCTGACTTTGATTTAGATAGCTATTTTATTACAGTGTAAGGTTTGTGTGCATCGTTTCATTTTTTTTTGTGATAGTCAAGGTTAGTGCTTGATTGAGTGATTTTCTAGCGGCTTTCCTCAAAATGGGCGACGCAAAAGGCAAAAATCTCCAAAGAATTTTTCTGGTCTGATCATTATGCTTTATGTGTATATTGCCATATTTTCTTGTGTACAGTAAACTATTAAAATCCATCTTTATATATTAAGATTTTCTAAACATAAAGAACCATGGGCTCAAAGATAGAAAAAATAATTGATTCTACTTGGGCTCCAGTAATACATCTATAAAATAAACTTCCGATTCAACAGACAGTAAGCACCAAATAAAACCAGCACTGAATGCAATGTGCACCGGTGGTGACGTAGGCTCTGTCCCCTCAAGGAAGGGTTATAGTCAATAGTCAGTGCAATTTTGCAAAATTGCAAGCTTGCAAATATCGCAGAGATTAGAATTTGCATTATTTATTGTTATTGCAAAATCGCAATTCCTGGAAGAGAAAGGAGTTAAATAACAGGAGGACTAGACCATACATAGATAAACCATAATCACTATACAGTGGCGAGTCGTAAAGGTATGTAATAAATACTGTCGTCATTCTATTTTTTTCCCCCCACATTTATGACAAAATATACCTGTGTTCGTCACCCTGGCTCATGTCGTGCAGCAGGACGTAGTACTTGAGCGTGTTGGGGATGAACCACTTGGGGTTGGTGTAGTCGCCGCTGTGCTGGATCCTGTGCTGCTCCTGGGACAGCTTGAGGAACTGCTCCACGGGGACGGTCTCGCCCGACGACACCACGAGCAGGCCTGCGGGCCGGCGTCAAGGAACGAGCCACACCAAAAACAGAGACAACACGTCGCGCAGAGGGAGGGAAGAGAGAGCGATAGAAGAGATAGAAAGGGCACGGAGAAGAAGACGGAAGAAAAAGTGGCTGGAAGAAAGTTTGAAAATAGAACTTGCAATAATGCTGCATTTTGTAATGACAATGTCATGCCAAATGAGATTACCTTTACTATATAATAACACCTGTATTTTGCAATAACTTGCCAACATGGTTAAATATGTAATAACACCCCATTCTGTAATAACTTATAAAAAGGTTATTATATTTATCACGCCAATCCCCTACATTTTTTAATAACTTATAAACATATTAATTTGATTATGCCAAACCCCTACATTTTGTAATAACTTGCCAAAATATAATTACATTTATTATGTAATAACACCCGCATTTTGTAATAACTTTACAAAATATAATTAGCTTTATGTATTAACACCCGCATTTGTAATAAATTGCTTAACTTAATGACATTTATTATGTAATAACACTACCATTTTGTAATAACTTGCTTAATTTAATAATTTATTATGTAATAACACCCTTTTTATGCAATAACACCCGCATTTTGTAATAACTTGCTGAATTTAATCACATTAATTATGAAATAACTTGCTTTTTGTAATAACTTGCTGAATTTAAACACATTAATTATGAAATAACTTGCATTTTGTAATAACTTGCTTAATTTAATTACATTTGTTATGTAATAGCTCCCATATTTTGTAATAACTTGCTTAATTTCATTACATTTATTATGAAATAACACTCGCATTTTGTAATAACTTGCCAAAATATAATTGGCCTTTATTAGGTCACATTGGCATTTTGTAATAAATCGTCACCTTTCGTCATAAAAATCTCGAGGGCAGTAGGTAATAGGTTTTGTAATAACCTTTGACATGATGCGGCGGTGTGAAACCTGCTCATGTACTGAAGTGACTCGGTACAATGGAGGACAGATACACGCGAATAGAGGAGCAGCAAGAGCCCGACAGTGGCGACCGGTGAGGGGTCAGCGATAACAACGCATTTCTTTGTCGCCGGAAGGATACAGGCGAGGTAGTGGTTGAGGAACTCGTGGTCGGACGCCGCCATTGTCTGCAGGAAGCTCTCCCTGTAGGCCTCGAACCAGGGCGTGGTGGCTGCGGACGGACAAGGCGGCAAAATGAGGGCGGGGAAAGAGGAAGAGTGAGAGAGAACGAGAGGGAGAATGAGAGAAAGAGCCAGAGAGCGAGAGAGAGAGAGAGCGAGAGAGAGACAGGTGGACGGAGCAGCTTGAGTGGTCAGTCGGGGACGTGACCAGCGCCTGCAAAGTCCCGCGACCCCCAGCAGTGAACGTCCGACAGAGAAAGTGACATTTTGGAAGTGGTGGGCGTTTTTGATTAGGTCAAAATATATAGGAAGGGGTAGAAAAAATAAATACCACAAGTAATCATCCTTGATAGAGTGACGGAGCTGACGGAGAGAAACAGACTGAAATGGGTGTGTCCTGACTTGGACACACACCACGAGCCCCCAGGTGACCATTCGGACGGGAGTCCCATTCAGCCGTTACAAAGTCACATGGAAGACAGTATCGAGAGCGATCACCTGAACACAATATCATGAATTATGGTTTTAAGTCGAGCAGGTTCCCAAGCACCAGCACATGGCTCTCAATATTTAATTTGAATATTTTTATTTATTCATTTATTTTCATTTCTGAATGTGTTACTTATTGGCTATTTGCTTTTTGTTGGCCTACTGGTTAGAGGTGGTTACATATTTCAGAAGCTCTCAAAAGCAAATATTTCCAGATTGTAGCGACAGACGCCAATAATCAACAATGCTTGCATAGTACTAACTAACTAACTAATTTGGACAGAACACACAGCAAAACGGCGACAAACATGGCGATTCGGAGAAGGATGAACTCACATGGAAGAATCGTGATGATAATGAGCTGCAGCAACCAAACACAATGACACCCTGTTATGAACCATGGTTTTAAGTCGAGCGGGTTCCAAAGCACCACTTCATGGCTCTGAATATTAAGTATTGACTTTTAATATTCTTTATTTTAAGATTAGTTTTTTTATTCACTTTTTATCGGCCTATTGACTAGAAGTGGTTTAATTTTGAAGAAGCTCACAAATTAAAATATATCTAGATCGTAATGACAAACGGTGATAATCAATAACGCTCGATTAGCATTAACACTAGTGTGTGCTCGCTTGGACAGAACACGCACCAAAACGGCACAAAAGCAACGATTCGGAGCAGGATTCTGGCTATGAACCAGGGCTGCAGGAACCAAATTCAAATACAATTTGAATTTAAAAAAAAAAATAATAATAATAATCACTATTGGAATGCTGAAATTTCCATTGGATTGCGATTTTTTTTTTTCATAAATAAATAATTGATTATTAGTGTTTGACTAGCGTATGCGATGAATTCCCATGTGATGAGCCATTCAGTTCAATATAAGTTCATCCAGTTTGTTGCGCAGTGAACACACATCAGAGAGAAATAATCCGGTAGCGGTGTCTGCCCAGTCCGTGTCCACAGAGACGCACGAGCGCAATGTCCTCTCCTGCAGAGGTTCCCAACCACCGGGTCCCGGACCGTGCTGGGCCGCGGGGCATTTGCCACCGGGCCATGAGAACGCGGGCGGGATTCCCCCCCCGGAGCGATCTGTGATCCGCTCCGTAGTGGAGCAGCGAAACGGAGTAAATTAAACACATCTCGAGTTTTTATTTGCTTTGTTTGGAGAAAAGATCGCTCGGATAAATTTAAATATTTAAAATAATAAAGAATACAAATTTGAATTTGTTTCCCAGGGAATATACGCAGCCCTATTATGAACTCACATGGTAGAGTATTGAGCGGGAGCATCTCCACAAGGGCTTTGAAATCAGGGTTGTGACGACATTGACAAATCATCACCATCATCGGGGCCTGACAAGCCACCACCATACACACAAGGACGAGGTGACACACACACACACACACACACACACACACACACACACACACACACACACACACACACACACACACACACACACACACACACACACACACACACACACACACACACACACACACACACACACACACACCAGCCATTAAGGAGCGAACCCTATTAAACCTTGCGGTCACTTCCAATCCAGAGTTATGAGCCCATGTTCAGGGGTTGGCATATGACGGCCGAAGTGCACGCACGCACGCACGCACGCACGCACGCACACGCACACACACACAAACACACACACACACACACACACATTAAGCTTCTAGGTTTCTGTAAGTGGGCCCAGAAGGGACAATGACATCCTGTCATGAATAAGGATGTAGAGTAGGTCGTTGCTTTAAGTCGAGTAGGTTTGCCAAGCAGCACTAGACAACACAGCATGTGTTATCTAGCTCTATGAGGCATAGTTGGATTTTAGCTCTAATAGTCTCCAATTATAATATTAGGAGATCCCATCTCCAAAGACAAAGGGCAATAACTGATAATGCTTCACAAGCTCTAACCAACACTTTGTAAGCTTGGGAAAATAGCATGTTTCACTTCCAAGGAAAAACGAACAGCAGACGAAAAACAGTAAAGCTGAGTGCTTTGTCATAGAACATGAGATTAAAACGGCTTCAAGGCAAGACGCTGTGCTCTTTCTGTAATTTGCTTTTCTAATTGAAAAAGAAAATAAACCAAATTTTCTCTTTTCCCCCGCACAGCACATGGGGGAACGACAAGATTCACTCCTCGCTATGAGGCACCTCTTGGTATGAGGATGGAGAAGAGCGGTGGGCGCGCGCACGCGCACACACACACACACACACACACACACACACACACACACACACACACACACACACACACACACACACACACACACACACACACCTAATCTAAGGCTGGAAAGTGTGTGAGGAAAAAAGCATGTGGGAGGAAAGGTCGGCTACTAAAACTTTGAGCTACGGAGACATAAGCGTAGATTTAGGTAATTGGGGGGGGGGGCACCTTCAACATTAGAAGTTGGATCATTTGGACCCTCATTGGATACACACATAGACATTGATATAAATAACCACAAATAAATCGTGTTTTTTCCCTTTTCCATTTGAATGCATACCAATAACAGCCCAATACACATTGCCCCAATGCTTATTAGGGCTATATCTGTTTCGTAATTTATAATATTAATAATAATATAAATAATAATAATAATAATTAAACAAAGGGTCCAAATGAATGATCTAACTACTAAATATAACTGAAAATGTCAATATTATGAACAGCCGGTAACCAAAACCTAGTGGCCGGTACTCCGTCTGACTAAATTGGTAGTTGGTGCATCCCTAGTGCGACGACCCTCCTCCCCCACTGGACACTGATGCAAAAGCTACGCCTATGTACGGACAGGTAGAAGGAGAGGAGGGGGAAAACCATCACCACGGAAAAAGGTTGCAGGTAGGGGCAAGGAAAAAAAATAATAATAATAATAAAAAAAAGCACGCTGGCACGACGGCGTGAAGCGCTAGGGGAGGTCACCGGGGGGTCACCAGGACCCCCCGTCTGTCCGCCCGTCACCCACCCGGAGGGTTAGAGTACCTGTGTGGTGCTTGGAGCTGCCGACTTGCGAGAGAGTCTCTTTCCAGGCACCGTACCAGGGAACGCTCGCTTTTAGAGAGCGATCTGGCAGGCGGTAGGGGGCGAGAGAGACAGAGATGCAGAGAGAGAGAGAGGAGAGAGAGAGAGAGAGAGAGAGAGAGAGAGAGAGAGAGCGAGAGAGAGGAGGGAGATTGAGAGAGAGAGAGGGAGAGAGACAGATACAGAGAGAGGGAGGGAGAGAGCACCATGGGGCTTGTTAGCATTAGTGACAGTCCAAAACAATACTATTCTAATGAGGCATTAAGCAACTACATAGCGCATGGGTACCGTGTATATATGTGTGTGTGTGTGTGTGTGTGTGTGTGTGTGTGGGGGGGTTGGTGTCATTTCACCCACCATCAGCACAAGTCAAGCGCAATAATTAGCTTTTCTCACAGCCAAGTCAGGGCTCAACAATGACAAAATAACAAAAACTTTTATTTCATATTTATTTTACCTATTTTTTTTATTTTTACTAGATGCTGTGCAATGAATGTGACATCATGAAGTGTCGAGCCAGCGAATGAATTGAAAAAAGATATATACTAATTACAAATCTGGTGGTTTTGAATCTGCATAGGATTCAGTTTCCGAAACAATTCCACACAGAGCCAATCGTTCAGGTCGTTGAGGCCCTTTCCGGACGTCATTTCTTCTCTTTGCTTCACCTTTCTTATAATTATTTGAATCTTGTTTGTTGTGTATTATTTTTATTATTTTTCTTTTATTATTTATTTTATATGTACTTCTTTTTTTTCTTTTTCAGAACATGTTTATATTTTAGCAGGAGACTGGCGTTTTAATATGCGCTTAGCAGGAAGTAAGTCCTATGTGTTGAGCCCTGCGAGTGTTTGAATTGGCTTGAGCGAGCAGCAGCAGAAGACAAAAGCAGCTCTCATCCACGAATGATTCATCCCGATATGACTTTTTCCACGGTCTTTTGTCGCACTTTTGTCGTCCCCGAGTCGTCGTGTGTTTGGGATTAGTTACTAGTGGATTGCGCGGTGTTAGCGTCCCGTCGTCCAAACGCTGTTAAAGAGCTTCTCTCTAGAACGAGCTGGGAGGGACACTGGATGGACTGATGGGGACGCGGGGGTCAAAGGGGAGCGGCACTGAGGTGAGGGGGGCACCACAGAGTAGTGGAATAGGATTCACATACCAACAGTGTGTCCACACAACAACAACAACAACAACAACAAAACTAGTCTATTCTTCAGGTCTACGTTGAATTGGTTTGACCGCGGGGGTCGAGGCGTGGGGCTCTGGTTTGGGCGGGGGGGGGGGGGGGGAGAGAAGTGGCTCTTACCCCGATGTGCGTTCGTTCCGGGGAGGGTGGTCATAAAACAAGACATGAGAGAGGAGAAGCGTCACAAAAAAAACCCCCAAAAAACTGAAAAAAAAACGTAACGGTTGCGTTCGTTGTGTGCTGCCCTCGGATGCGCACTCCAGGTTTTTGTGCGTGACGTTCAAAGGTTGATCAACGGGTTGTAAGGCTGTGCACAGACGAGGAGCCACGATGACAAAATAAACAATAATACCCCGGCTCCTACTTTCCCCACCGACGCTTATTATCCATAAACTCAACACTGATTGTTACTCTAGGAACCAATTGATGGAAGAGGTTCTCTGGCATTCTCAAGCCTGCTATTTCCCTGCGCTCCCTGGTGCCTGGCCTCGCTCTTCCTGAGGTTTTCATTTTTAATCACACAGTTCTTCTGCCAGAGAGAGAGTTAAAAAAAAAAAAAAAATTATTATTAATAACTGCTGCTGCCATTTTTCCTGACACGGTTAACATTAAAAAATGGCTTTCCCTCCCCCGTTGAATCATTCTTCGATTTGGCCAGAAAAAAATAATAATAATAATTATCTTCCTGACCTAGATCACAATGTGATGGTTTGGCCTTTAGCACCAATTTAGCTCCCTTCCAGCTGCTTGCAGTTCAATTTAAAAGGCCAGTTACGTTAAAAGTATTACTCCTGAAGTGAAAAACAAAATGAACTAATGATAGCTTGGCTACCTTTCAGTCGGAGAAGCCTGTGGAAAACAAACTTAATAGACTTGTATTTTCCTTCCGGACGAAATGTCAAAAGGCAACTGAAGGTCATTTGGGCTAAACTTATTACTCCGTTGCACAAGTTAATTTATTATTCATGTATTAAATGGCATCTCCGCAAGTGTAGTTGCTGCAAGGCTCAAATTTTAGCTTTGAAGTAATCATTGTCAGGAAACGCTGGGTTACTGGCACTGCTGACTAGAAACTATTAGATATAAATATAAAATAAACATTTTGAAGTGGTGCCCTGGACATCTCTGAACAGCTACCACGCTCCTCACATTCCGCCGCCCCGGGCGCGGCAGAGGTGGTGCGGGCACCGCCCAATGGAGAGCTCACCGTTGAAGTTGAGGTCGTACTCCCCCGCCGTGATGACGTTGGCCGCGCCCCCTTCTGGCGGCTGGCAGGACGACACCACCTCGCTGAGCAGCCGGCGCTGGGCGGGGCTCAGGGCGCCCGAGGCCGGCGTGGGCCGCGTGCACACGTTGTTGATGCTGATGCGCAGGTTCTTCACCGGCTGCACTTGGTTGTTGGGGTCCCGTATGTGTCCTGCGGGGAGGACGGACAGAGGAGACGCTTTACACGTCCTTCATGAAAGGTCCCTGCCCTCAGGCAGAAAATCAAAGCATAGAGTGCACCAGAGTATGAGTAAAATATGCTACGAGTTAAGTAGAGAAGAGTAGAAGAAGAGGTAGAGTAGAGGGTGGTTGAGTATAATAGAGGAAAAGTAGAGGGAGGCAGTATGGTTGGTAGTACAGAGGGAGGTTGAGTAAAGGTAGAGTAGAAGTAGAGAAGAGAGATGTGGAGTAGAGGTAGAGTAGAGGGACATAGTTGTCGTACATAGAGGGAGGTAGAGAAAAGCAGAAGTAGAGGTAGAGTAGAGGGAGGTAGAGTATAATAGAGGTTGCATAGAGGGAGGTAGTATGGTAGGCAGTATAGAGGGAGGTTGAGTAAAGGTGGAGTAGAGGTAGAATAGGGTACAAGTAGAGAAGAGGGACGTGGAATAGAGGTAGAGTAAAGGGAGGAGGAGTAGAGTAAGTGCAGACTTTGTCCCTCTCGTCTGGAGGAACAAGGGACATCACTTCCTTTAGGAGTAAATCTGTTATTTCCCACGACGGGGATTTGATCTCATTCTGTGGTGTCATGGTGGATTTCCTCATTATATAGTCATCGTGAAAAGGTTCAGTTTGTCAAAATGTTGCCTAATAACTTATTAAGGCAGTAGCGTCTCATTTTGACCTCATTGCGTTTCAGTCTTTTCATGGGCTACGTTGAAAAGCTAAAAATGGCGCCGTGATAAAAAATGACTTGAAGCCTGAAAATTTCTTACCGTATTTTTTTATTTAGAGTGATTTTCAAAAATATTTTTTTAACAGAGATGCTTACCCTGGTCAAGTCACAGATAGTTAAACGTGCGACCCCCTGCGTCTTTTCTGATCGGCTTATTTTTTGCTCCACACACTTTGCGCGTAGGAAACGTCGCGCGCTTGACCCGGGAATCGTGACGGAAGCCGAAAAAGTTCGATGGAAGTCAGATGGTCGAGATCAAAAGCCTCAGCAGCGAATCTATGGGTCCTGGGGGGTTAAAAAGTTACGGGGACGCTAATGGTGGAACTGTAGCTATTTTTCACAATGTTATTTCCACCGTGATGGGCCCATTTGTACTGACCAGTGGAATACAAATCTACAAGGTCTCATACACCTGCTTTGCCAACTCGTTATTCACATTATATATTCATGTCCCCCACCCATTTGAACCGTATGCTATGGACAATTTGAACCAATCAGATCACTGACCGCAGACCTGGTTCTGCTGCATTCTGTCCAATGGGTGTTCAACACCAACATATGCTTGCTGATCAAACGCAACGTGGCTGGCGTGGGGTCACGGGGCTGCATTGACGTCTACTCCTAGGTGCCTCGGTTTGAGATATTTGACGGCTTTCATTTGGAAACTATATGGGCCTACTATACCATAAGGTCAAGTGAAGGGTGAAGGGTGAAGAACTACACCCTTGGACATAGAAGCCTAGGATAGATATTATCGTATATATTTTGTTATTACCCTGAGAAATTCCATCACTCCATAACGGGGCCTCGTTCAGAGGTATGGCGTGGCACCAAATAATTTCTGAAAGTGATTATTTGGCCCGCGCAGCATGACAAACTGCATTTGCATCCATTGAAATGCCAACTCCATTTGAGAGCGTTTTAATGCCATCCCAGGGTACTCCCTGCAAAATGCTGATTTCATTATGGAAAAGTTCAAGCTGACAAGCTCTTAAGCTACAATGGTATTAGGCAGAGGTGACGCAGGCACCCCTGCCAAGTCCAAGTGAGTAACATGGATCAAAGTTATTTTGACTACTTTTCACACTTCAAAAAGGCTTTAAACCTTAAAACGTTTCACCGATTACTCATCATTAAGGAGGCAATAACGTCATCATCAGATTGGTGAATATATTGACCAATTAAGTCAATAAATTCTATAGTCTTAGTACCCAAGTCTCTATCAACATCCATGCTTGCTGGAAAAGTCAAATATTCCGCAACATCATTGTACAAAGACAAAACAATCATACATTTCTTGTTTAGGATTTTGACCACAGGTGTTGTCAGCTATCCAAATAGAAATCTCCTTGTAGGAGCAGCTGCCACTTTCACTTTGGCCGACAAGAGGCCTCCAACCATGCTACGTTAAGGGGTGATTGCTAACATATGACTTAACCCGCTTGCATTTTCGATTTGGAGGAAGCTTTGAGGGGAAAAGCAGGAAGTCTAAATTGGCTGGAGTTGCCAACCCTACTCTTTGTTTAGAGTTGCACACACACACACACACACACACACACACACACACACACACACACACACACACACACACACACACACACACACACACACACACACACACACACACACACACACACACACACACACACACGAGAATTATGAGGTGTTCAGGGTGTACATAAGCTATGTATTAAACCTAAATCTATAATTGGACCGGTCAACTCTGCAAAGCGATGATCATTGAGCCGGATCGTCAAGAGTGCAATGGATTTGGAATTTATTTCCACAAAAAAAGCGCAAACGTCGCAGTGCTGCATCCAAGATCGGCCTTTGCGTTATTATGGATTGGTCAGCATGCACATCAGAATCACTTTCCTTGAGCTTTATCAAAATGTTTCGAGAAGAGATCGGGAGGGTGTGGGGAATTTTGGTTGATTGCAGAGGGTGTGTATCACAACAATTTTTTGTTTGTCGCTAAAAATTTTAAACAAGAGGAGGCAGCGTGTGAAGGAGTGCTCAGTCAGCGGCGTGTTGTCATGATGTCCTTCCACTGAATTGACTTCACCATTCTATTGAATTAAGACTTCACAAAAAGCCTGCTTGTTGAGCATTTGACCATGCGGTGCAAATTCCTTATCGACAACACTAGGCTTCAGCAGATTGACAGACTTATCGTCAATCAGCGATCCACTTCATTGATCACCGAAGGACATTAATGACAGATGTTTTTTGGGTTGTTTTTTTTTTTTGTTTTTTTTTGTTTTTTTAAATTGGACCGGAAAAATTCTGTCAAGCAGAGATCAAATCGTTGTGACCGATTTGCTATTTGGCAAATCAGCGGCAGAACTGCTTAACGGTAATATTTATGGCAATATTTTACGTTATCTGCAAATAAAGATTGAAGATGTATATTTATGACAGATTTATGACAGAGATTATGCACAATAGTTACTAAACTGACACAATAGCTAATTAATAACTAATTAACTAAACTGATTCCTAAAACATAATGCAGTAAGTAAGCAAAATAAAACAAGAGTAAAAAGGTGATATACTGAGTAGTAATACTAAATAGAAATAAAAGGAATAGGCTACTATGAATATAGATATGTGCAGTAAAGTGGCATGTGAATAAAGTGACGAAGTGTGTGTGGAGATATACGGTACAGTATACAACATCCATGGATCTGGATCAGCAATACAGTACCACCGAACAGCAATACAGTACAGTATGCAGTAACAGTATGCAACATACAGTACAGTAAGGCAGTGTGGTGCTATGTGTGTGTCTCATTGAAGGCCTCTGGTGAGTTCAGCATTGACAGTCCTTATGGTTTGTGGGAAGAAACTCCGTCTCAGTCTCTCTGTTCTCGCTGTGTGACTGTGGAGGAGCTTGCCCGACCACAGCAGCTGAAACAGTCTGTTGTTGGGGTGGTGAGGGTCCTTCATGATGCTGCGAGCTCTGCTGCTACACCTCCTGGTGTATAAGTCCTGCAGGGAGGGGAGGGTAGCACCAGTGGTACTGGTACGCACCACCTCGGCAGGGCCCGCCTGTCCTGAGCAGTACAGTTCCCAAACCAGGCAGTGATGTTGCCTGTCAGGATGCTTTCCAGTGCTCCACAGTAGAGGGACTTGAGCAGCCCTGTGAGCATATCCTCACAGAGACCCTGAATTTCTTCAGCTGCCTGAGGTGGTAAAGATGCTTCCTCGCCTTTCTCACCGGAGTGTCTGTGTGTATAGTCCATGATAAGTCCTCTGGGATGTGGACTTCCAGGTACTTGAAGCTGCACACCCTGTCAACACAAGTCCCATTAATCATCAACGGCGCATGTGTCCTTTGTTGTAATCCTCTCCTAAAGTCCACAATCAGCTCCTTAGTTTTTCTGACGTTCAAGAGGAGGCCGTTGTCCTGCCCCCAGAGTGGTAGGCCTTCTCGTCGTCGTTGTCAGTGATCGAGCCCACCACGACGGTGTCGTCAGCAAACCTGATGATGGCGTGATGGCGGCACAGATGTAATTCTTAATCAGCCTCTCGAAGCACTTTATGACCACCGAGGTGAAGGCCACCGGACGGTAGTCATTCAAGCAGGCTGGAGGGGCAATCGTCGGCACATGGATGATGGTGCACCTCTTAAAGCAGGACAGGACCACCAACTCAGCCAGCAGTGAGCACCGGGGCTCAATAGCACAGGTCTTGAGTACTAGCCCAGATATCAGAGCCCACCTGACGTCATTCTCAGACACAGAGTGGGCGTTCGTCCCCAGCGGTGTACCTCCAGTTAGTCGCCAAGCTAGCGGTGTTGTTGCCAGCCTCAAACCGCGCACAAACGAGTTCAGTTCATTGGCTACGGAGGTGCCCACACTCGTGGCGGGGCGGGCTGCTCTTGTAGTTGTGTAATAGTCCGCAGCCCCTGCCACAAACGTCTGGTGTCACGTTGCTCCATCTGTAGCTCCACTGTTTCCCTGAATATCCGTTTAGCATCCTTCACCACCCTCCACAGTTTATAGGATGCCGCTTTGTAATTGTCCATATTTCCGGATACAAGACTTTCGTTGTAAGCGGCCATGTGAGCATTCAGAGCGGAATGGATTTATCAACCCTGGTTCGGAAATTATCAGAACTTTCACTGTGGGAAGGATGCTGTCCACTAACGTAGCTATGAAGCTCATGGCTACTTCCATGAACTCGCTGAAGTCACTGGAACTTGATTGGAACATGTCCTAGTCGATATCACTGAAGCGCAGCCTCTGCGCTTCAGTGATATCGACCACCACAGCTACATCGAGATGTTTGTTTTGAAATCCGCGCAACACATCATATGGGTCTGATAGTGCTGTGTCGGTGTCCGCTTGCGATAGAATATAAACGGCTGCGACGATGAATTGCAGAATTTAATTAATTAGCTGAATTCCCGGGGGAGGTAGAATGGATGGCATGAGATGGTCAGCTGTTCCAGTTCGGGTGAGCAGGAGCAAGAGAGAGTCGATGTTATTGGGGTTACACCATCTACTGTTGATTATGGGGCAGACGCCTCCGCCCTTGGATTTCCCCGAATCCCCCAACCTATCTGCGCAGAACACGGAGAAGGCCTGAGCTGGGTATGGCGTGGTCCGGCACCAGCGGGTTCAGCCATGTCTCCATCAGGCAGAGGACACAACAGTTTCTCGTATCCCGTTGGAATGTAGTGCTCGCTCGAAGGTCATCCATCTTGTTCTCCAGAGATTGGACATTGGGCAGAGGTGGACGGTAAGGTTGCCTCCTCATACTGATCCGAATTCGCTTCCTCGCTTACCGCGGTGCTTCCTCCATCGGGCCACCCGTGGAAGAGCAACTGCGTTGTTGTTGTTATTTTCCTTGTTGAGAGTGTTGGCGCGTATAATCTCCGGCCACTCTGGATCAGCAGATAAAATAGATTCAAGATTCAAGATTCAAGATTTTTATTTGTCACATACATATACATACTTCCATACATATATGCAGTGAAATGTAATGCAACGCACCCGGTTATAGCACACAATAAGTCCTAGGAAAAAGTACAAAAATAAAATAAAATAAAAAGTAGAAAATTCCTTTCTAATAGACCGACTAACTGACTCCTAAAACGTAATACAGTAAGTGGAATACTTATAGAATAAGATAAAAAATATATAGAATAAAATACAATAAAAAATAAATTGAAATAAAATGGAATAGGTTGAAGGAATATGCCTATGTATATACAGATATGTGCATTTAAAGTGGCATGTGAATTAAAGTGGCATGTGAATGTGAATAGTGTGAGGTAGTGTTTGGGATAAAACAGTATACAACAGTACGGCGCAGCAATACGGCATCACGGCATCAGCAGATATAATCCTTAATCAGCCTCTCGAAACACTTCATGACCACCGAGGTGAGGGCCACCGGACGGTAGTCATTCAGGCAGGTTGGAGAGGCGATCTTCGGGACAGGAACGACGGTGGACCTCTTGAAGCAGGACGGGACCACTGATTCAGCCAGGGAGATGTTGAATATTGTGGTGAACACCGGAGCTAGCTGGTTAGCACAGGTCTTCAGTACTCGTCCAGATATGCCATCTGGGCCCGCAGCTTTCCTGGTGTTCACCCGCATCAAAGCCCTCCTGACCTCGTGCACGGACACTGAGAGTGCGCGCTCGTCCCCAGCGGTGTAACTCCAATTAGCCGGCGAGCTAGCGGTGCTGCTGCCAGACTCGAACCGCGCATAAAAGGAGTTCAGTTGGTTGGCCAGGGAGGCGTCCACACTCGTGGCTGGGGAGGAGCTGCTCTTGTAGTTTGTTATTGTTCGCAGCCCCTCCCACAAGCGTCTTGTGTCCCCCCGCTCCATCTGCAGCTCCACGGTGTCTCTGTACGTCCGTTTGGCGTCCCTCACCGCCCTCCGCAGATTGTACGACGCCGCTTTGTAGTTGTCCATGTTGCCAGATACAAGTCCGTCGTTGTAAGCGGCCGTGCGTGCATTCAGAGCGCAGCGGATGGATTTATCAACCCATGGTTTCTGGTTTGGAAATATCCGAACTTTCACCGTGGGAACGATTTCATCCGCTAGCGTAGCCACAAAACTCACTACAACCTCCGTAAACTCGCTGACGTCACTTGAACTCGCTTGGAACATGTCCCAGTCTACGTCCGTCAGAGCGTCCTGAAGCGCAGCCTCTGATTGGTCCGTCCACCGCTTCACTTCCCTCGTCATCACCAGATCCCGCGCGATCAGAGGCCTGTAAACAGGAAGCAGCGAGATCGCGGCGTGATCTGATTTCCCGAAAGCAGGAAGCGACACGGGCTTGTATCCGTTCTTGTAAGGAGTGTAACAATGGTCCAGAGTTCTGTTTCCCCTGGTGGCACACGTGATGTGTTGGTGGAAATTCGGCAGAACTTTTTTAAGGTTGGCCCTGTTAAAGTCCCCAGTCACTACCACAGCCGCGTCGGGATGTCTGTTCTGAAATCCGCACAACACATCGTACAGAACCGACAGAGCTTCGTCGGTGTCCGCTTGCGGTGGGATATAAACGGCTGTAATGATGACCGTGCTGAATTCCCAGGGGGGAGATAAAATGGACGGCATAGTATGGTCAGCTGTTCCAGGTTCGGCGAGCAGGAGTGGGAGAGGAATTTGGTGTTGTTGGCGTTACACCAGCGGTTGTTTACCATTAGGCAGACGCCTCCACCTTTGGATTTCCCCGACTCTCCCGTTCTGTCGCCGCGGAACATGGAGAAGGCCTCGGCTGGACGTATGGCTTCATCCGGCACCAGTGGGGTCAGCCATGTTTCCGTCAGGCAGAGGACGCAACAGTTCCTCGTGTCTCGCTGGAATTGAATCCTCGCTCGAAGTTCATCCATCTTGTTCTCCAGGGACTGGACGTTAGCAAGAAGGATGCTTGGCAGAGGTGGACGGTAAGGTTGCGTCCTCATTCTGACCTGAATGCCGCCTCGTTTACCTCGGTGCTTCCTCCGTGGGCCGGCTCGTGGAACAGCGACTCCATTTTTGTTGTAGTTGTTGTTGCGAGTGTTCCCGCGTAGGATTTCCGCCGGCCACTCTGCTCCCACGGATAAAAAGTCCCAAAGTTGTTCGTTTAGGGAAATTTTTATATCCATGAGTGAATATCCCAAAGTTGTTCTGTCAGGGAATTTCTTGATAAACACAACTGCATCACGGACTTAGGAAATCACTGCCGATGAGTTTTTGACAGACATGGTGCAAAATGAAAAGAAATACTAAAATGTGCGTAATCGCCAAGGAGCACTCGCGCAGTCAACCACAAGGGGGGCACCAAGCAGCTAAGGTGGTCATGGTCCTATTGGGTATATCTGCTCTCCGTCAATGACAAATACAATGTGTGATCTGATCACACTCACGTGACATCACAGCTGCACATAGTGTACGGTCCCTCATGTCGAAAACAGCAGCAGAACGGCTTTATGACAATATCTTACATCAGTGTTTTAACGGTAAACAAACATGAATGCAGGAAGGAACGTGGTGTTTCTTCAGGAAAATACAATTAAGGCATTGGATGGATCATAGATTATTGCACATTTGCCCCTCTGCTACTGCGTCGCGACAACATAAGGTGAGAGTTGATGACCAAGCCAATCGGGTTTTACTAGATGTAGAAGACACAGGTAGCGTAAGTACAACTTAATTTGCCTTCACCTTCTGGTAAAAATAACTAATAAATAATCAATGTTTTTTTGTTTATGATACTTATTTAAAAATCGGGACACAACGACTGTAGAATGTGATTTTATGTGTTCTTCAAAACCTCATTTTGATGAGTATTGTCTGAATCAACTACGACCACAGTAATATAGTGTGAGATGACTTTTGACACATTATATTATGTTCAATGCGTTCAAAAAATATGCGGGAAAGGCAGTGGGTAGTCATTCCCACATTGGCCTCCTGTATGGAAAAGTTCCGTACGTAGCCTGTTCCCACTTAGATGACTGTTCCGGATACATTACGTCATGGTCACACGAGAGAGATATCCAATATCACGCGAGACTAGGCAACACAATCGGCAGCTCCCCGTCTTCCCACCCCTCCCGGATGGCCTCGGTTTCCTCCGCTGACTGAGAGGGGACAGGGCCCCCGTCCCCGGACACAATAACCCTAACCCAATGTTATCAAATCACTGATCATGTTCAACCTGTCCTACACTCTCTGCAACCGGAGAAGGAACGTTCTCCCCCTGTTCTACCTCTCCCTGTCCACTCGCTACCTCCAGCTCCAAGCTGCATTGCAGCCGGCGAGCCAGCGAGGCACCTGCGCCCAATGCCAGTGCACCGCACCCCTAACTCTAAAAGACCCATCTAGAGTTTTACTAGAGCCAAAAAATGAAAACCATAATGAACAGTTATTATATATGGACAAAATAATTCCATTGTTCGCGCAATACTATTCACTGGGGCAGTCGAGATCATGACATTTTAGTGACACATAACATGACACATAAAAATGGGCCGAAAATTCATTTTCTTCAACCTAACTGATGGAAACTCGTTTAATTCACAATGTATTTATCGCAACTTTGCCAACATTGGTTAAAAATTCCCATAAAATTTGCATGGAAACAAACGATAACGGAATGGGACGAGTTTTCAAAACGATCCAGTGTGCTCAAAAACATTGCCATCGGGCGATTGTATAATACTTGTGACAGCTCTCTGTGAAAGGTGGGGTAAACAATTTTCAAAGTTAAGCCGTAGTGATAAGATAATCCGGCGCCGTTGTTTGTTTGTCATGGGAACAAGTTAGGGGAACATTACTATTTTCTCCAAACCTTTTCTAACTACAGCAATGAGGTGGGACAGTTTCTCGGGGGAGGGGGCAGCAAAGTGGCCAATCACCCTGAAGACGACATATCACTACTGTATGTCGGCAGATAGGTGAGACCTCTTGCGCTCGGGGCTTGTTATCTTTCCAGGGATAAGACACCAAACCTTCTAGACTCTGGCCGGACAGCCTTAAATTGCAGCCATAGTTCCATCTGAACCATCGGCCGGCTTGGGTACGGCTGCTCCACTGCGTTGGCCTGCCAGCCATAGCATGATGTTGGCCACAAGTCACCAAAGATGACGAGCAGCCGCTGCTCGTGTGTCAGCCGCTCCTCTTGGATTACACACGACAACATACCAGCAGACACACACACACACACACACACACACACACACACACACCACAACTTGTGCAATATTGTGTAATAGCATAGTTATAAAATTGTAATAACACTGTACTAATGTAGACCTACTGGCCCATTGTTATCCATGCCTGTATGCATATTATTTACAGAATAACCTCCCTCTATTATTATTCTCTATATTTACAACCACGGCCAATACCAGAAACCAAACCAACATTAAGCCTGTGACATGTCTTTTTTTATCCTGGGCTGAGAAGCACATTTTAAATATTCTGTTGACCCCCCCCCCACTTTCTCTCGGTTTCTAGACGTTAAAGTTGTTTGTTTGTTTGTTTTGCGAATTGTTAGTACAACAACGCACCAGGAGCTGAGGGAGCCTCATCCCTCCTTCAGCATTCAAACCTCCTTGGGCCGAACGAGACAGCTTTCCGTCCGTCGTTCCGCTGGACGCTAGCGGGGGCAGAGAAACACCACTTCTCTCTCTGGGCCGCTCGAGTGCGAACTGTTTACCGTAGACATGTAGCTTTACTCTGTGTTGCAGTTTCAGTTACGTCTTCTTATGTTGTTTTCGGATATTGCCCAAAGTCTCCTATTATGTGGTGTCGTTTATTGGGCTAATGAATACTGTTTGTTTTTTAGGTTTAGCTTTACGTTGCCAGTTTGGTTTCCATTATTATTATTCCGATCCTCTACGGTTTTGATGTGAGCCTATGTATTTACCTATCGATCTCTCTCTCTCTCAATAAGGCCCAGTGTTAAGCTCCACCTCCCCCGCCTGGCTGTCACTGAACAGCGGCTTAGGGAACCTGTCCACGAGCCGAGCTAGCATGCTAACGTTGACGGGGCGCAAGCGAGCTAGCTCGTTTGACAGCGAGATCCGGCGCCGGCCGAAGCGCACTCACCCTCGGACGTGAGTCTGCAGAAGGGCCGGAGCAGCTCGGCGAACCCCAGGTTGTTCCCGCGGGCGACTTTCTCCGCGTCCTCGCTGCACAGGACGGCCACCATGGGGACGAACGAGTCCTGGACGAACTCCTGCACGGACTGGACGCACCGGGCCATGGCGGACGCCGGGGCCACTCGAACGGGTGGGACGCGGAGGGGGTGGGGGGTAAGCGATCCCTCGGGCTCCGTGGGGCTTGTGGGCTCGATGGGCCGTCCGCTCCGCCCGAGTTGAAGACGACTCCCCGCCCTGTCAGCGGAGAACGGCCGTGTCGGGTCCCGCCGCAGCTTCCTGCTGCCGATCCGTCCTGCTTCCGGTGTGGGGGGCGGCCCGGCGGTCACGTGACGCCACGCCGCTCAAACGAGGCGTTCCGACGGCCTCGGAACTCGGATTTCGGTAAATCCGGAGTCGGCGGTCCCCGCGACGCACGCACGCACACACACACGCACACGCACACGCACACTCCCGTGCTTTCTGTAAAATATTCACGCCTGCAGTACTTTTCGGTTTTTTTTTTTTTTTTTGTTGTACCGCGAACAAAAAAGAATATATATTTGCTGACGCGGTGTCAAATCTACAGAGGATTTTTCACGTTTTTGTTGTTGTTTTGTTGTTGTTGTTGTTTTTTTTTCAACAACAATGAAAGCCCGTGCGAGGTGAACTTGGTCCACCGTGTGCCGGTGCTTGTCGCTGTTGCCGTGGCGCCCGGTCTGCTAGCCCGGTCTGGAACCGCCCCCGAAACCCCCGAAACCCCCGACCGGGAAATTCCCAACACACGGGCCGCTGCTTTGCGCCCATTGGGAGGTCAGAGTTTTCCGAGTTCCGACGTCGACGGAATGCAGCGTACGAGGCCCCCGGTGCCCGCTTGGAGTGACCACGGCAACGAGGAGACGACGTCACCGAGTTTATTTGACATCTTTTTCCTTCTTTTATTTCTTCAATATTTATTCAAGGAAACTCACCTTCCACGAGTTTATCATTGATCACCACTGAAGCTACATAGAACAAAACACCCCAAAACCTTCTGATTCCTAGTTTTCTTGTTGTTTTCCTTTTATTTTTTCTCGTTTTAACTTTCTTGACTCGTGTTTTGTTAATTAAACTTGTTTGAGAAATGTAGAATGTATTGATTTATTATTATTATTATTATTATTATTATTATTATTATTTGTTTCAAGAAAGATCCTGGCCAAAAAAAGAGAAATGACTGTGTCTAAGAACAACATTCTTGAACGCAGCGCCGCAGCAGGGCGGGGGCTGAAAGGTATGAAAAGTCCTTATCGCTTGTCTTTATTTCTTATAGCTAAACCTATTTCTTCTTTCACAAAAAAATAAAAATAAATAATAATAATAATTATAAATTCTTGCTGGAGCTACATAAAACTCTGACGCAAAGAGTCGCCTCGGTTATCTCAGACTACAATAGACTAAGACAGTCGATGGGGCGGTTGAAACGTGTCAATATGAATTTTTAACCTGGGCTGGAATCTCCAAGAGAAAATTCTAGGCAATAAGAGGTTTTTTATTTATTTATTTTTTTACATTTTTATTTTCATTTATAAAAGTCTTTTTTTTGGGGGGGGGGGGGGGGTCTTTTATGTTTAGGTTTATTTTATTTTTAGGGTTTTTTTGGTAACTAGCTCTAGTTAGTTAAGTTTTTTTTAATTTTTTTAATTTTCTATCTATTGTTTCATTGAGTAGGATTGAGATGTATATTGAACACAACACAGACAATTCATCCTATTATATTATTATAGAACCCAGAATCGCGATTGTGGCGCCGCCCCTTGCGCGAACACTTTAGAGTATTTTTCGAGCTTATAAAGCTGGTGCGTAATCAGCGGGTGTCATGACATTTCACTGCATATATGTACGACGTGTTTGTGTATGTATGTGACAAAAAATCACTTGAACTTGAACTTGAACTTGAACTTGTTTTTTTCTCCCAGTGTATCTAAGCTCTCCTGCCGGTTTAAAGCGTCCGCACCGCTGCTCATCCCGCAGCTCCCTGGAGGGACGCTGCACAGGAGCGTACGAGCGTATATACAGGCGAGCGCCGTGCGCCGTGCGCCGTGCCCGGTGCCCGGTGCCCGGTGCCCGGTGCCCGGTGCCCGGTGCCGACGCCGCGGCGCTGACCCGCGCCTGCACCTGCGGCACATAACCTCCGCCGCCAGATGGCGCCGATCGCGCAGCGACGCCCGAACGACGTCGTCAGCGCCGCGTTCACGCCGGACGCGCCGGTGCGTCGCTATGGTGACGTACACAGGGACCGCCGTTCCACGTCCAGCGAAACCATCGCGCGTCCGCCGCCATGCAGAGGCATTTAAGTAACGAGGGTGTTCCCAAAAAACAACACAAAACAAAAAATGCAGCCTGCTATTAAATCTTTATCGCAGCCTGAGCGTTGAACCCCTCCCGAGGCCTGCACGCATGTGTGCACCTTCGTTGAGGTCGAGGGTCATTCAGCCGCACGCAGGCTACACGGCCTCGTATCCACCCCCACGCGTGGTTTTCCCGTCATGGATGTATTCATGGACGTTGCTGCTGTGCGTTGCTTCGAGAGAAAGCGCATCAATAGAGATCTGTTAAGGGAGAGGTCCACGGCCGACCGCCTGGTCTCCACTGGCGGCGGAAGCCCTTTTATTGTTCGTTGTTCATCATTCATTACATTATTGTGATTGTATTAGTTTTAACCCGGGAGCTGCAACTTAAAGCGCCAAACTGCCTCCACTGAATTAAAGTTTATTTTAGTAAAAAGAAATATGCTACAAAGATGTAAAAAAAAAAAAGTGTTATTTAATACATAAAAAGCTATTGAAATATTCTACTCCTTCTGCACGGGGTGGGTAAAATCAAATTGTTTTATAAATAAGCCATTCTTAATTAGGAAATTTGTATTCAAATAATGTATTATTTAAATAGTGCCTTCCCTGTATGCATCAATATGTTGACTTACCAGACAAAATCAAAGTGCATAGCATTTTTTACTCAAAGTGCATGTGTGCTCTGAGAATTAATTAGTTGATGAATAATTTAAGCATGAAATAATGTCATAAAATGGGCGTTTTGGAACAGCAGGAACTTTTAATGTAACTTCTCGAACGACGTTCAGTCCGGTGGATTTAGAGTCGGAGCGTAAGCTCCTCTCTGCAGCCCTCCAAATGTTTCCACAGTGCAGATTAACTTGATAAAAACATGAAAAGCGGGCGGGGGTCGAGCGAGGGGTATTAACAGCTTCGAGAAGAACAAGCTTCTTCTATCATTACATACTGCGCAGTATCAACACAATTCCTGCCCTGCCAGACCTGCCCCGGTCAACCCTCGATTCTGTCATTGTGAAGTGGAAACATCTAGGAGCAGTCGACCACACAGGCACACAGGACGGGGCGGCCGAGTGCTGACAGCCGAGTGCTGACGCTTGTTGCACGTGAAAACAGTCTGTCCTCTGGCCGCAACGCTCACCTCCGAGTTCCAAACTGCCTCTGGAGGCCACGTTGCTGGATTAACAACACCAAGCGTCGGCCGGAGTGGTGTAATGCACCGTTGGGCTGCAGAGCACCGGAGAGGAGATCTCTGGAGTCACAATAACGATTCATCACCTGGCGTCTGACGGAGCACTCTGGGTTTTGGCGGACGCCAGGAGAACACCGCCTGCCTGGATGCATCGCGCCAGCTGTAGCGTTTGGTGGTGGAATAATGGTCTGGGTGGTGCTTCATGGTTTGGGCTAGGTCCCTTAATTCCAGTGAAGGGAGATGTCAATGCCACGGCGCACAACCACGTTCTGCAGACTTGTGCGCTTCCAACTTTGTGGCAGCAGTTTGAGGAGGGTCCTCATCTGTCTCAGCAGGACCATGCTGCACAAAGCGAGCTCCACGAAGAAATTATTTACAGCAGACTCGACGCCTCATTCGATACATTTGGGGTGAACTGGAACATTGACCGCGAGCCACGCTGCATCATCCTACATCACAACCTGACCTCACTGGTGGAAGCACATCCCTGCAGCCGTGCTCCAGAGTCCAGTGGAACGCCTCCCCAGAAGAGTGGAGGGCATGATAGCACCAAAGGAGACCAACTCCATATTAATGAAATTAAATGTTCAGCAAGCACATACATATATACTGTATATGGTTATTTATTAATGTATTTATTTGTTTATTTATGTATGTATTTATTAATGTATTTATTTGTGTATTTATATATATATATATATATATATATATATATATATATATATATATATATATATATATATATATAAATAATGATTTATATTAATAATTAATACAGCAACTGTAATCATTTTTCCAACCTAGGCCATAAAAGGACCATATCAGTGTAATCTTTGGCACCTTGAGGGGGTGTTTATATGTGCAGCAAACTCCTTTAAACCTTCAGAGGACGGTAAGGGAGGACTGTACGAAAGTGGTCATTGCTCTCTCACACACACGCACATCTAACAGTACCTCCAGTCAGTCGGGAAGCCATGACCTCCAGGAGGCTCGTCCTGGTCTGGGGGCTGCTCTGGTGCCACAGTCTGCGTTGTGTAAGTACCACGCCTCACTTCATTTACACTCTCACACAGCGGTGGAAGGTATGGCCGGTTCACGGACACAGATTAGGCCTAATCTTTGACTAAATCACACTTTTAATTTCAGTCATGGTTTACAATAATATCAGACTTGCCCTCGTCCCCCAGATGAAAGATTAGAGCTAATCGAGGTCTTTTGTCCGGTAAGTGAAGTCTTCAAGGGGACCTATTATAGTCCTTTTTACACAAGTTAATATAGGTCTCTGAGGTCCCCAAAACATGTTTTTGAAGTTGTTGTTTTTTTGCTGAAAATACCACTCAGATTAGGCATTGGCGCCTTTCTAACATGCGTCCAATTCAAGATTCAAGATTCAAGATTCAAGATTTTTTATTTGTCACATACATATACATACTTCCATACATATATGCAGTGAAATGTAATGCAACGCACCCGGTGATAGCACACAATATGTCCTAGGAAAAAATAGAAAATAAAATAAAAAGTAGAAAATTCCTTTCTAATAGACCGACTAACTGACTCCTAAAACGTAATACAGTAAGTGGAATACGTATAGAATAAGATAAAAATATATAGAATAAAATACAATAAAAATGAATTGAAATAAAATGGAATAGACAGAGGGAATATGCCTATGTATATACAGATATGTGCATTAAAGTGGCATGTGAATTAAAGTGGCATGTGAATGTGAATAGAGGGAGTAGTGTTTGGGATAATACAGCACAGTATACAACAGTACGGCGCAGCAATACGGCATCACGAACAACCCTGAACAGTGATACAGTATGCGGTACAGTATGCTACATACAGTTCAGTAGGTAATCCACCCACCACTGATTTCACCGTAACAGTTCACCGAAAATCTGTTTCCGAACAAATGTGATTTGAGAAATAAGCCATGCAGTTGCTGGATCTTCACTCATATTAGATCTACGAGGCCTCAAATAAAAGTATGTTACCACTTCGGTTGCCGCGCTTCAAGCTCGTGGGAGACACGGACGACGGACCGAGATTCTCGCACACGGGGATTTTTTGTTTCACGTAAACGTCATTAACTAAAATAAAATAAATACATACAGTATACAATAAAACACACACAATTTGTATTGGTTTTCTTTGGAGAAACATACAGCAGATGGGATGGAGCAGATGACATAACCTTTGAAAACAGTGTTCAGAGCGCCTCTGAACGCTCTGTTTTCAACGTTTTTTTCTGCTCTCCTTAGTGTTTTGCTCACGGCGATTCCTTTGTCATTAGTTTACCTTATTTTTTGACACTTTGACCACGTCTAGAATGAACATCTGACATATACCGTGTAAGACAGAAAATAAGGAAAAGCACAATAGTTCCCCTCCAAATGAAACCCGGCCAGATGCAGGTTTATCTGTGGAGTAATGGACGTGGGCCTCCAGGTCGACCTTGACAAATAGAGGAAATGGATTATCTGGAAGAAGACCAGCACCAAGACCAGACAGGAGCAGCTGACTAGTCCTTAGGTACCTAAGTCCAGGACTTCCTAGTCTAGAACTATGTCATCTTAAATCATGCAACGTCTCAGAAAGGCATTTTTTAATTCTGGATTTAAGTAGGATCAATTTGGGCCTTATTTATAATAAACCCGTCTGCGAACCGTCCCCTAAATTTGTGTTGTATTTTCTTCACGTAAAACAAATCACATTGAATCGGATGATGAATCTATGTTTCTATAGGAAATAGACCAAGTCAACCAGGCATTTCACAGAAAGTGAATTGTTTGATACAGAAGTGTTTGTTTATAATGAGTATTTTGTTTACTGTTTAAGGCTCGTATTTAATGTTCATCCTTCTGGTTCACTGCTTATTTCATAAGTTGTTGTATAGGACCCCATATTTTATTTTTGGACATGACAGATCTTTTTCATTTTGTTTTTTTCATCTTTTATTTTCTAGGTTATATTTATTGTTTATCATTAGGTTTTGTTTAGATTGCCATATTTCTAATGTGTACAGTTAACTGGATATTTTCACATCCTATCTATGTATCTATGTATGTACAGTATCTATGTCAAAATAGGATAAATATTTGTGTCAAAATAGGAAATATGTTAAACTAATCAGAACAACTGTAAGATTTTCAACTGTCTCTATGTGAAAGAGTTTCTAACAATCACAACAAAAAAATACTGAATTTGACTACATCTGTAACATATTACCATGCAGCACAACAGCACCAATGGAACATTTTCCCGTCATTTGATGATAGTAAACTATGCATTCATTAGTTCAACTCAACAAGTTGTTTGTTTCTCATAGACCACAGCCAAACTGTCGGGTGAAACAGGTAAATCAGATTTTTTGTTTTGTGTTTTTGTCTTTTGATATTTACTGTGGTGGAAAATCCACAAAATACTGTATTTGCTGATATTTTACACTTTTTAGACATTTTTTAAATTGTCTCTCGCATTAATTGGGATCGTAACGTGTAACAAAATTGTAATGTTTGTGTTTTTTTAATAGGTGCTGTTTGTTCCCAAGCTCTGTCTTGGGAAATATTATTATTATTGTGGTTCCGTTGCGTCCTATTGAGAATATCCATTTGTTTCCATAGAAACAGATGTCGACAACGGCCACGACTGGGACATCTTTGACATTAATAAAGGTTAGTTTGTTGATTGTGTGTGTGTGTGTGTTTGTTAAAAGGTTTGTTCTTTTTGTCACTTTTGTTGTATAATTTCTTAGTTTTTTGTTTTTTTCTCTTATATGCATATTCAAGATTCAAGAGGTTTATTCGTCACATACATATACATACGGTCATACATACTGTATATGCAGTGAAATGTCATAGCACCCGACGATTACGCACAATAAGCTCTAAAAAATACTGAAAATACTAAAATGTGCTTGACCGACATGTGGCACTCGCGCTATAAACAACTCTTTCTTTTCAGAGGCAGGACTGGACTTACTGGAGGGCGATATTGAAAAGGTGAGTGAGTGAGATGAGGTGAGTGAGTATGATCATAGAATCATAGAATGATCACCATCCAGTAATATTCTAATCAAGGTACTTTTTTAGTCAGGTTAGACAGATGGACCCCGTCTTCGATAAAACCGCTCCTACGTACGCTTATTTATGTGTAGTTGTTTTAACTGCGATTTTCATTTACTCCAAGCAGTCTGAGGGCAGAAACTCCATCGTCGATGAGCAGTACCGCTGGCCGACGACCGTCCCCTACTATCTGGAGGAAAGCCTGGGTGAGATGCTGTCGGATGTGAACCAAGTATTTGGAGTCTATGTTTGATTTTCTTAGAGGTTCAACTACTGAGCTAAACACGGCCGGACTTTTACCTTCTGAACCGGGAATTGTCGACCGGTGTCTGGTTATTGTCGTGTATTCCGTGGCGACGCAGACATGAATGCAAAGGGGGTGATCCTGAAAGCCTTGGAGCAGTTCAGGCTGAAGACCTGCATCAACTTCACGCCGTGGGAAGGAGAGAAGAACTACATCTCTGTGTACAAAGGCAGCGGGTGAGCGCCGTTCATCGGAGAGAGGTAGAGCGTCAAAACAAGGGTGTGAAAGTTGGAAACGTGAGCAGCGTGCGGGGATCTTCTCTTTCCTTCTTCAAAGCCGACGGAAGAGGGCTATTCAACAGGCGGCTCGGGGGCCAAATGCGGCCTGTGCGTTGATGTACTGTAGTTAGTTAGTTAGTTAGTTCCTCCCATTCCTTCTGGAACATTGGGCGACGAGCCCCCACCATTTGCTCCTTACCAGAATGCCTTCTTCTCGTCGTTTCCGTACCATGCTTTTTTTTTACGGGGTGAGGTTAACCCCACGCCCAACCCCCAACCTGGAGGACCGGACCGGACCGGGTGCTGACTTACCCATGTCACAAAGGCATTCTTGGCAGTGCTGACTTACCCGTGTGACAAAGGCATTATTATTATTATTATTATTATTATGACTGTTATCATTATTATATATTTACAATAATAATAATAATAATAAGTTCGAGCCGTTTCCGTCAGTAATCCGTCTATAGAGAAGGGGGCCGCGGCGGACTGCAGCTGGCGGCCGATGGCGAGCTCGTAGACGTGGTGGTGGTACTCTGAAGTGGCACTTTAATGAAGATACTTTTACGATAAACAAAATAGAACCCGCCACAAACATGACTATAAATGTCCCCCGATACACAGTAAAGGTCCTGTCAAACTGCTGTCATTTTTTTATAGTTTATTATATCAGTATTATTTGGCTAGTAAACACAGGACCAGGTGGGGAAACATATAATAATCAAAGCTAATAATCACGAGCAAAGTTACAAAATATGTCTTGGATTATTTCATTATAAATGAATTATTAAATTATTAATTAAAAATGTTTTTAATCAAATTAATTCTTGTGATTAATGTGAGAATTACATGATGGCTGAAAGTAATTTAAAAAAAAAACAACATATGGATATGCCGAAGCAGTTTAAAATAACATGAGAATAATATCCAAAAATTCAGTCGTAACATTCAAAATGTTTAGGCTTTTTGCATTTTCTTTTTCCATTGTTTTACTAGTGTAGACACGCTGTCTCAAAAAAGTGAAGAGTTAGAACCCTGAACTGGCGCCAAGTTGAAAATGTCGCCCCCAACAGAATGTAGTTGAAGAGCCCCGACTTTCAAAAGAACATATTCTGTACACAACATACATGGGCTAAAGTCACCTCCGGGGTGGTCAGAAAACGTACCAAATTCTCAACTAAATGTCACACTCCCTCGCCCCTCTCTTTTCGATCGCTGGAACCCGGCAGGTGCTTCTCCTCGGTGGGGAACCGTGGCGTGGGCAAGCAGAGGCTCTCCATCGGCTCAAACTGCGACCGCCTGGGAACAGTCGAGCACGAGCTCCTCCATGCGCTGGGCTTCTGGCATGAGCAGTCCAGGGCCGACCGTGACGACTACGTGAACATCATGTGGGATCGCATCAAACCCGGTACATTACCAGCGCTTTGGTTTGTGTCATTAACTGCTCATGAAGCGCAGTTTAACGTTTGTCGCGTGTAAGACGTATTTTTCGAAAGGAGCCTTCGACAGAACTTGTATAGCATACAGTACATATCGGTGTTTCCCAACCTTTTTACTGCTATGGCACACTTGAATACACACTGAAATAAACCCGTTACCCACTTCTATCCTGTAAATCACTAAAAACACACAGAACTGTGCTTATTATTATGGCCTTCTAGTAGTCAGGGATGCAAAACATGCCGAAGATTTGTTTGTATCGAACAAATCCTTTTAATGACTCAGGTATCGGGAGTCACTTCGACAGAAGAGTGGGCGAGCAACTTCGCCTCAACGGGAACATGTTGGATGGGTAGTGTGGCAGATGAGGGGGCGTGGTTAAGCTTCAGTCTGCAGGTGACAGCGCCGGCGCCGTCCCACGTCCATGCAGCTGTACCGGGTTTAGCCCAATCAGTCCCATTGGCGTTGATTGGCCAGAACGACTGGGCGAGTTTTCACATGTGTCGTCTGTCTCGCAACGAGGGAACGCGTGGTGCAGGGGACCCTGCGGGCCAGATCGCGACCCAAAACGACTCTGATCTTTACTGCTTTATGTTCACATTTTGACCAGCGAGCCTTTTTTGTTTACGTTTTGGTTAATAAAACTCCAGCCATGTCGGCACCTCGCTGCCCTAAAGTCTCCGTCTCCCTCCCTGAACCTAACTGTGGGTACAGCGTCCCAGAGATAGGCCGCAGATTTCCGCCATTTAATGTTGGCTAAACTCAGCAAACAATAATACAATAAAATCCAGTGACATGCTGGTGCCAATAATATAAAATAGCCACTGAACATCAATGAAAACCATCAAAAGACACCGCGTCCTTGCGCAAAGGATTTTCATCCCAACAACTAGACAATCAACATTATGTTGTAGACTGTGCTCACTCACCTAAAAACCAACACCATCGGTTGCCCCTCTCTTTCAGGCAATGAGCACAACTTTGGCAAGTATGACGACAAGGTCTCCAGCAGCCTGGGTGTGGCCTACGACTATGGCTCCGTGATGCACTACAGCAAGACGGCCTTTGACATCGGCTCGGAGCCCACCATCGTCACAAAAATCCCCTATTTCATGGATGTGATCGGCCAGCGGATGGAGTTCAGTGACGGCGACCTCCGCAAGGTCAACCGTCTCTACAGCTGCAGTGAGTGAAGCCCGTTAAAAACCGCTGTCTCCTTTACCTCTCTTCCACAAAACAGGCTTTGTGTCCTGTCATAACCCAAACAATCTGTGTTTCTTCTGACGATCAGAAGAACTCTTGGGATTAATCTTACTGTTATCAGGTAATACAATATCATAAATAGATTGATCTGATGGAAACAGGGAATATCTACTTATGGTCATGGGGACAAAGTGTTATCTAACAGTAAAGGAATTGCCTGCCAAGATTCATGGGGAATGCATTGTTACGAGAATGGTCGGTCTAATTGCCATAGATCACTGGAGTACTAAGGTAAAACCATGGTTGTTATTGGATTTTGTAATGTAATACCTTACAGTTACATCTACTATCTCACAGAAAGAAAACATATCCCTTCACGACCCACTGGGTATCAGCATGCTGTCAAATAGAACATTTCCCCTGAACATGCAGGGCATGGTCTTCCATTGTGTCGGAGAGGTCAGAGCGCAGGATTAGCCATAGTGCAGCACCCTTGGATCTGATTTGGGGTTCAATGCCTTACTCAAAGGCACTTGGCATCGATGGCAGCACCGACATCAGCCACCCTCCAGATGTGGTTCCCCACTGGAATAAGCCCCATAAGCCCTTTAGAGATATAGAGGGGTTGCTGGTGCTTCACCCATGCTCGCATCAATAGCTTTCATTCGGGTACTCAAGAGTCTCAGACTTTGCTAGAAACTCTAGATTGAAACAGGGTTTTGCCTCAAACTTGCAAATGCACTCCACAGCCACCTCTTCTACATTTGTGGAAACCTGTGACTTTGAGAAGGAGAACATCTGTGGGGCGATCCAAGGCCCCGGCGGGAACAGGGAATGGGAGCAACGCAGCGCTGTGAGTGGAGGGCCGCTCAGCGACTTCACCACTTTAGGACAATGCAAGAGTCAGTGTTCTTATTTCTCCTGTCCAAGTACTGTATCTATATTCTAAAAATAAAAATCCAACATATACAAAATGTTAAGTGTGCGTAGTGCCGAATTTTCCCCAATTTCTCCAAATGATCCCCAAATCAGGGAGGGAGGGAGGGCAAGAAGTGAAGCTTGGATACCATTGGAGTTTGTCAACATTTTTACGAGGGGAATATTAAATTAAAATGAAGAGTAAACACAGATTGTGAATAAATTGCAATAAACCATATAAGTCATACATAAAACCATGTGCACAGAAAGACGCAGTATAACCATGGGAAAGACTTTCCAGAGACTCTGTCTCCCTCTCCTTATCTAACCATAAATGTAAGTGGCCAGATAAGTGTTAATAAACAGGCAAAAGTGATTTACAACTCTAAACCTTAATTGACTGGGGACTTTTGCACTGCAACTGTACAAAGTACAAGTTAAGATTCAGCAACAAAGAGATTAGATGTATTGATGATTAGACTGTAAATAATGGTCTTGTTTTCATGATACATTACCTTCTCATTAATATGACTTGATGTTACACAAATAAAGATATATAATATTGGATCCCCTTCCACATAGACACAGGCTACTTCATGCACTTCAGCACCGCCACTGGTCAAGCTGGAGACAACGCATTTCTGGAGAGCCGTCTTTTCTATCCCCAGCCTGGAGATCAGTGCCTGCAGTTCTTCCTCCACAACAGCAGCAGCGCTGATGATGTCCTTATGATTTGGGTGCGCGAGTACGATCAACTCAACCCTGATGGAAAGCTGAGGCTGGAGGGCATCAAAGGTGTGTTACAACAAATCTTGCAACGAACATTAGTCTCTGGATACATATTCATCAGACCTTCATATTTGGTATGATCTTAATTTGACCAATGACTTCCTGTCCCCAGTGGGAGGTGCCAGGGGATCCTGGGAACTGCATCACGTGCCTATAAATATGAAGACCAAGTCCCGTGTTGTTTTTGAGGGGGTAAAGGGTAGCGGCCCCTCCACAGCGGGGGGACTCTCCCTGGATGACATCAACCTGTGGTCCGGTCGCTGTCCACAGCACATCTGGCACATACGCAACATGACCGGTCTCCTGGCAACTATGCCTGTAAACACCAAGTTGTACAGTCCCCGATTCCTATCACCGAAGGGTTATAACTTCCAGGTGAGTCGACCAATTAACTGCATTGGTTGCCCCTGTTTGCCCTAAAAAAAGACAAATAATATTGCTCCATCATCTGTTCTGGCTCACAGATAGGAGTGTACCTCAACGGCCGTAGTCATCGCCAAGGGTACATGGGGGTCTACCTCTACCTGACCTCAGGCCCCAACGATGACAGGCTCAAGTGGCCATGCCCTTGGCACCAGGCCACAATGGCGCTGATGGACCAGCAGTCGGACATCAGGCAGAGCATGAGCATGCACCGCATGGTCACCACGGACCCCAGCAAGCTCTCCTCAAATGGTGAGCGGAGACGCCAGAAAGGAAGTTTTTTTAGGGTTGCAGGGGGCTAGTCTATTGCAGTTCGCTTTGGGGACTGGAGGGGGATTCCTAGTATTGGACCCTAGAAGGGTTTCCCAATCCAGTCCTCCAGTACCAGCTGTCCTGGAAACGCCCTTCAGTGATGAACTTTGAACTTCAAGGGTGGGGGGGTGTACTGAGAGCCTCAAACTCTCAATCAAAACAACCTCAAAATCAGAGTTACTGGTCAAACATACAAACCATTCATACCCACTGACAATTTTGGGTCTCCAATTAGCCAAATCAGTTAATTGGCTGTCACGGTGAAAGGTAACTGGTCAACTCAAATACCTTAAAAGGTTCAAAATGAATGTTCCACTTGTCAAGGGAAATAGCATTAGAACAGTACATGACATCACTGTCACTTCCCTCCCAAGGTGATGAATTTTACTGGGACAACCCACGCAAGGTGGGCTCGCTGGTGGAAGCTCCTGAGGGGGACTACTATCGGGGCCCCGGCACCGGCACAAGCACTTTCCTCACCCACAGCAGGCTACGCAGCAGGAAGTTCATCAAGGGAGATGACGCCTACTTTCTTCTCAGTTTGGATGGTATGGAACTCATCTCGGGCGGTTGCAAGCCAGCATGTCTGAGATCACCACGTCACTCCTTGCCTCACACCTCCATCGCTTCTCAGATATTTCCGAGCTGCTGAGCCCTCAGCCCCTGCCACGCTCTGCTCTTCATCATCAGAAGCCCCTGGAAAAGGCTGATAGTTCTTCCTAGAGCTCCACGGTAATTCTATTGGTCACATTGTCGGTGGCATTTGCTGTGCTGGTGATCACCGTGTAGGTCGGGGCTTTATACCTGGAGGATGAGACTGACCAAGTCGTGATCAAAGAGCGCATGACCGGGGTTTCTGGATCTGAGTTAGTTTTTTGTTTTTTTTTTACCTGCCACTCAAGCCTCCTATATAAGTAGGCAATGAGCTGATTTAAATCATGCGTCAGGTTGCAGTCTCAGTCTGTCCAGAATGTGCACAGAAGTAATATTCAAATAAGAACTTATGTAATTATTTCTTGTAATCTGTAGTAATGTAATAACACCATTTGCTTTCTGGTGTACAAATAGTCCATGTCTAATGCATCCCCATGCCTTTACAGGAGAACCCGCATAAGGACTTGCCAGTCAACACACCCTGAATAGCAACCCGATCAGCTAAGGGTGAACATGGACAACACAGCCTAAATTATATTGTATAAAACTGCCGACTACCATTTATATACAAGAGCTGAAATCTTTAAAGTTATCGAAATTATGTGAATATATAGTTAAGCATTCCTCCTTTGTTTTTCAATTTGTTCAACAAGTGATTTTTATCGAATGCCATGCTCTAATTGCCACAAGCAAATAAATGACCTTTAGGAAAAAGCACTTGACAGCTCATGCTTACTTTATTGACTTTAACACAGCACATTTTTACCATTTACTATATATTATCAAATACATGCAATTCTTTCAGACACTAGCAACATACTGTAGCCCTAGATTGACTGCAGTAGTTCAATCAAAATTATTTTGCAGCTCCACAAATGGTCTTCAGGAGGTCTTAGATGAGGAAGATCACACCCTCTGAGACCATAACCTGGTTGTCATCCTGCATCTGACCCAGCAACTGCTCTATCTCGCCGTCCTGGAATTCGTCGTCCTGCGGCGCTGTGTCCTTGTTGACCAGGCCGAGCAGCTCTTCAACTGCCACGGACTGGGAGTGCTTGATTTTAAAGGCCTTCAGCAGAGCAGCCTTAAATGCCTTCAGCCTGGAGAAAAGTTTCACGGCCCGAAAAAAATCTAGTGTTATATAAAAAAAAACAACTAAAATGAAGGAATCATGCCAGCAAAACCTGGAAATTTGTATGCCTACCTTATAATGATCTCCCTTGCGATTATTTATTAAATATAGAGTTGTACCAAGTCCCCACAGAAAAGTACCTGAACTGGATCCTCCAAGATAAGCTTTAAAATAATGATAAACTCCACTGATGCCCTGCAGCCATTTTGGTGCATCAACACGATTACATTTTACGCAATTTTCCATCTGTAATTATAATAGTATTGGTTAATCCCTTATTTGAAGCAGCATGTACCTCTCCTGGCCTTTCTCAGTCATCTTCCTTGGGACCTGGGAGAGAGGCTTGGATCTTAGATTGGGCTGGTCTGATGAAAGAAAAACAGGGAAATATGATCACGCTATGCCTCTTCACTTTGTTATAGAAGCAGCGTTCATTTCAATGTGGTCCAATAATCTGACATTAAGCCATATCATCCTTCAGTATGCTCAGTTATGACTACCTCAGCTACTCAGGAAAAGCAAAAAAAATTAAATGGCACAATACCGTTTTCCTCATTCCCTCTGAAGTCATAGGGGTCGGCCTCAGAATCTGCCGTCATGTTCAAGTCGTCTTGTCTGGCAAGAGTCCGCTTTCTGGTGTGCCCAGAGTGAACAAACGCACTGGATTAGACGGCCTTCCCTAAGTAGTTTCTGAAAATAAAGCCCCTTTCACACAGAATCCATAACATTGCTGAATAAAAAAAATATCCGACAAAGGCAGTAGGTAGATGACACCCATAACATCAACACCAGCTCTCTTTCCCACTTGAGGCCAACATGGAACATTGCGAGTGGATTTATGGCTTTCAGTGCAAGTCAAAAATGGGTTTGAGTCGACGAGGTTCACTAAGTCATTGACCTTAACCACTACTTGGGGACACCATTGTGTTAAGTAGTGTCTTTGGCAGACAATAAGCCTAAGGCGGGTCTCGGCAGGTGACTATCAGGATTGACTTACAGACGAAAAGCACTGTCAAATACACAAATACAGAAATAAATGGGGATAACACTTTTCTTTTTCGATAATGAAGAGACCTGGTACTTCTCTGGCTTTGGCTGTCCTGGCTCAGTGACTGAGACTGACTGAGGCTCACATCCATATCCCCGCTTTCCTCTGGAGCCTTACGTTTCTTCCCTTTCTCAAGGATCTGCAGGTGGAAGATTTGTTGCATTAGGTAAACAGGGAGAAAACTCAGGCCATGTTCAGTTCCCTTGAACTATGGTGGTAAAATTAGAGCGTGTAATGATTATATCCTCATGCTCTACTCTACCTTTTTGAAGTAGGCAAACTGCATCAGTTCGAGGGCAGCCTCTGCATCCTCCAGATCGATTGTTTTGCTCATGCGGGCTTTGGCGTGAGCCGTGGCCAATCGAATCATCGTCTCCAACGCGCGAGCGGTTACCGGCATGGTCTGAGCATGAGGAATTACAAAAGTAATCATATTTCTTTGCAGAGCAGATTAATGCCAGTGGTTTATAAACCGCTCAAGTAGAAGACCCGTCAGAACCAACCCCCCCGAAAAAAGGCCTTGCTAAGGTTTGGCTCGACAGTTAAGCAAGCCAATGTAATGCCTTCTGGTGCGTTTCCAAACATATTTGGGGGGTGCCAAGAATACATTCAGATAAGAAAACAAATCAAGGTCACCAAGCTCCTGAGTACATTTCAATGACCTATTCATCACGGCCTGCACTCATTGTTTACATGAGTGGACATCATGGAAGCTAACCCAGACTACGTTTGTTTTCGTTTCAATAAGAGCGAAAGTGGAGACGAAAGCAAAGCGTTTTAGCCATGAGCGAGCGGCGTGGAAGGCCGACAGACCCGAGCTGACTCTGGATTGAACTGCTCATGGCTGCGGAGCTTGGAGTACTCCTCTGCAATGTGGTCTGAAGCCTCCTGGGTCAGGACGGGTTTGACCAGCTTGGCCACATGGATGTACTTCCTGATGAACTCCATGGTGACCACCTTGTCCCTGGAATCAGAGGAGGAAGCGTCCTGAAAAAGACTAGTGATGACTTGACAAAATTGAGGTGCATTTAAAACGGCATTAAAGCAATGTTTGTTTTGTTACAATCAGAAAGGCCCAGAAGCTTTAGAAAAACAACAAGGGCCACCGAAAGAATTGAATATCAAAACAACGGTGCAGGGCCGAGGAACATCTCAGCAGATTTTCGTGACAAATCTACAAGCAGCTGAAAGAAAATTCACTGCTTAACAGCACCTCTTCTTGCGATGGCTATGCAGGATACTGTCCTTCTCATAGATTTGCAGCTCCTGCTCGGCCGCCTCCGTGATGTTGGGGTCCTCGGTGGCGAAGATGTCAACCGTGCTTCCCAGGGGCATCGCTGGACGGGGGGCACAGTATGTTATGAAAGACTCTACTCAGAAACAACATTGAATCCTAGTTCCAAAGAATTATTTTGAATACACCGACAAGAGACCAGCGAATGGTTTAAATGTGTAGTGGATAGATCAATTAATCGTTGGAACCGAAAAAGTCTATAGAGATAAGAATTATTTGCGTTGTGTCCTTGTGACAATGTGGTGTCAATCACGGTCACCAGCTCCTTCCTGTTCCCCGGGGTTTCGGTAGCGATGCATGCGCAGCACGTGCTCAGAGATCTCCTTGTCGCTCTCTGGGTCCATCTGGTCCAGGACAATGAAGAGCAAGTCGAATCGAGACAGCAGCGAGTCCTGCAGGCCGATGTTCTCCATGGGGGTCTTGTACTGGTCATACTGGGGAGGGTGGGAGAGGGAGCAAGCGGGGAAACCGGTGTGTGGGGGAACATGTTTTTTGACTAAAGCTAATCACAAATATTTCCAGGCAACAAATTGCTCTTATTGTAGAAGACCAAGCAACGTGCAGTTTGCTGCCGTCTTACCCTCCCGTACACGGGGTTGGCGGCGGCTAGGACACTGCAGCGGGCGTTGAGCCTGGCCTGCATGCCGGCCTTGGCGATGGTGACGCGACCCTGCTCCATCACCTCGTGGATAGCCGTCCGATCCATGTCCGACATCTTGTCAAACTCGTCGATGCACACCACTCCCCTGTCGGCCAGCACCATGGCTCCGGCCTCCAGTCGCCGCTCCCCTGCCAAACAGGCCAACAGATTTACTAGTCTCCCAAACCACGACTCATAGTCATTCGCAACCGCATACAAATGTCTCCCAGCTTTATTTTCTCAACTACCAATGAGAGCTAGAGCTCACAGTATTGGATGGGAGCAAAGAAGTGCAACAGTACCGGTTTCTGTGTCCGTGGTGACGGCCGCTGTCAGACCCACACCTGATGACCCCCGTCCCGTGGTTGGTATGGCCCGCGGAGCGGTGAAGAGGACATAGCGGAGCAGCTGGGACTTGGCCACCGACGGGTCACCTAATTACAAGAGGAGTGGGGATGCAAATTTCTTGACACTTCCATTGTACCTGGGCTTTGACAAAACAATCATGAAGAATCTAATTTATCCAAACCAGAGGTGAAACTGCCAGTAGCCAATGAATATCCTATGCAATTACTAGTAGTATGAGCCCGTCATAATATCAGTACATTAAGGGGAACTATTTTCTCAGTTGTCCAGCAAACGGTTCATTAAAAGTAAACAATTGACCAACCAAAGTCACTGCTCCCTGGACAAATTTACTCAGGAGCCTAACATCTCAGGTGAGCATTCTTCTGCCTGACTGGTTCATGCACCCAGACGACTGACCTATCAGGAGTATGTTGATGTCTCCCCGGATACGGGATCCGTTCTCCAGGATGGTCTCATTGCCCCCCAGCAGCAGGCAGAGGATGGCCTTCTTGATGTAGCTGTGGCCGTGGATACTGGGGGCAAGCGAGCGACTCAGGTGTTCAAAGACATCCTAAGGGAACAGAATGTATTCACGCCAGGAACACTTGTGAAATCATGTTTTGCCAAGCACTAGATTTTTAGTCAAAATTCAAATAATTAAATAATAAAACTATCAATTGTCAAAAAATGTGTGGAAGTAGGATCTGTGTCTTGCAGAAGAGAGTGCCATAAAAGATGGAGGTATGGGGGCAGCCTTTAAGCGAGGGAACTGGCAAGACTTTCACCTTAATAGGCCACTTCCTTAAACTTTTTCCCCGAAAATATAAAACAAAAAATATCTAATGTTAAACAAGCTAATAGCAAAATAAACATTAGAACATTGTCCCCGTGCATTCTGGTCTTATTGCATTCACGCACAGGCCACTGCCTAAAAAGGGTTTCATACTTTGTAATGGGCTTTACAGAACTTCTTGATTTTCTTCACATCATCAGCAGAGAAGGTTGGCACAATTTCCTTGCTCATGAGTTTAACATTGTTGGCCAGCAGAATGGTCCTGCAGGCACAGAAGAAGCAGGGTGCTTAGTTCCTGACAGAAAAATTACATTTCTACAGTCATTGTTGGAGCCATTTAACATTTCTCGCCTTTGAGCTGCTGCCGTCTGATGAAGCCACGAGTAGCAGTTACTCAAATTCCAAATGTTTGTATACTGTAACTTTCCATTGCTTAACTGAATATTGAATGAAGTCAATATTGATCTGTGGACATTTCATTTTGGAGAAGTTTAAATGTAATCATGGAGAATATCAAATAACCATTAAAGGATTGTCAGTGTTGACAGTAAGCTTGCGGAGAAACGGCCATTGGGGAAAGGCCTACTTTTACGTTCATCCCAGCTGGGGTTTTAACCCTAAAATTAAAATTTTGACATTCCTTACTAACCCTGAAGTCAGTCGAAAACATTGTGTTTGTGTCCTCACACGTGGAGTTCGCTTGACGCTCCAGACCCGTGGGTCGGAATAGTGTCAGTTTTATTACAGTCCCAAAAGTTGATGAAATGTCTCGCTTTCACATGCAGTCCACTTGAATGGAACCTTGTTTTCAAGGAACTTCCAACAATGAGGGATTTCCTTCCCCAGCGACACCATGAGACAGTACTATTTTGGACGTAGCAGACAGCCACGTTCTAACATTTAGAATAAAGTATAACTTGACTAACAAATTAAGATGTGGGATGAAGTTTTTTTGGTATTTTTGTTTTCAAATAAAACATTTAATTTATGATTTGTTAAATAAACGTGTGCTTACGCCGTAAAGCACACTGGACAGAGTGCCAGTGCTTTTTATGATAATCAGTTACTGTTATTTGAGTTAATCATAAACAGTTCCAACTGATTTTATATGACTTAAAAATAAAAATGTGACAACAAAATAAATATTTTCCATAATAACTTAATACACTTATGCTGTTCAAAAAAACAAAAAAAACAATGTTTTCCTAAGACCATTAATTTTCTGCCAAAATAAAATATACGGGTAAATATCGGAAGTTTTTGCCCCCTAAAATCTGTATCTGTGGCAAGGAAAAAAATAAAAATCTGTATGGTTGGGCCCTAATGCAAACCTTCTTTGAACAGGCTCTCAGGCCTCTATTAATAGGCGAGCGAACACACACACACCATTACAGTGGGCTCACGGTTCGTTATGTATCATGGTTTTTATATTTTGGAAAAAATTTAAAAAGTATATATAGTAGTCTACCACAAATAATTTGTGCTCTGTGTGTATGACTGTGGGGGGGGGGGTGATAGTTCAAGTTCATTAGTGGGTTGTTATAATTGGCATAAGTTCATCTGATTGGAGGGGAGGTGTCCAGCATAGTGGAAAATTCAAATATTAATTTCCACACACACACACACACACACACACACACACACACACACACACACACACACACACACACACACACACACACACACACACACACACACACACACACACACAGTTTCACAATAAAAACACATAACCAGTACTATAGCAATTAATTTGTGTAGAACAGGTATAATTTTTCACAATAGTAAATTAACTTACTGAAATAAAACCTCCGTCAGACGAGTGCATGTGTACCTTCCCTTTGTGAACCTGACGTGACAGTGGGTGCGCTCCTTTTCAGCCAGGGCACCTCCCAGCGAGGGAGGAGCATTGGCTCTCTTACATAGAGGGGGAAACATTCACCGGTGACAGAGGACGGCAACTTAAACAAAACAGAGCTGTAGAACTTAACCCCCCCCTTAAAAAAGAAAGGCTCATCATCCGGTTCCCTTCATTCCTACCAATGAGCCATTCAAAAGAACTGAATCGTTCGTGAATGACGTGGTGCGAGTGGAAGAGTCTCTGAAGAGAAGTTTGTTACAAAAGGGGCCATCCCAGGGGGTTATTTTCCGACACCTTGGTTGAGTGCATTCTTCACAAAAACATTTGTATGTAGTTTTATCTCGTGCTTCTATTGGAAAGGCTGGCGTAGCTGCGCCCAGTTGAACAAATTAAAGTAGGCCTCTCGCACAACAACAGAGAAATGCCGGGCAGCTGACGTGGTGGTGGAGCTGCAACAGCAGATTTAATAGGAAGCAGCACTTACTGCACGCTGGGCCCCAACATTGCACCCAGTGGACTTCTACCATGATACCGTAATACCGCAGTTCACGAGTACGTATTGAACTGTGGGGGGGGCGTACCGAACGGTTCGATAACCTACCGTGTATCGTTACATCCCTAATTTCCTCCTACAAGCAATCAAGACAACCAAACGTAAGAACACAATGATGAAAGCCAAGGGCGTTTAATGGCTACTCCATTAATGGCTTATGTCGTCATCACAATTGATACTGAGCCACCAACACACTCTACTACAGCGTGTCGGTCAGACTAGTCGACCAGATCACACTCCACCACTGACCTGAAGGTGCCGGAGGTGAAGCCGCCCTGCTTGGCGGGCAGGCAGCGGTACACACCCACCAGCTGGACCCGGTCCCCCGGCTTGGCCTTGTCGACCAGGTCGTCGTCGGTGATGATGTCCACCGAGCGCGGCAGCTGCCCGGCGGGGGCCTTCTCCGGCATCTCCTGCACGGTCAGCGTCTGGTGATCCCTGTAGGTGCACAGGCCGAACTCCGTCTCCAGCGGGTTGTTCTCCTCGTCCTGGACACAATCAACCGTCAGCGCCGGAGCTGCTCCGAGCGCTCCTGCCTAAATCGAACGACCCAAACGTGGAAGAGCCGCGCGCAAACTGTTTTCGGCGTGTGCCGCAACACAACCTTGGTGGGATATATGGCACTGGAGGGGAAAGCGTCCAGCGAGGTGAGGTCCGTGTACTTCCGTTCCACGGTCTTCTTTGTGGCAGGGCAGTAGTGCACGCTGCGCATGATCTTTGGCCTCACGAGTGAACCTGGGAATGAAAGTAGAGCACCCAACACGGCAGGCTGAACTATCAACAATCTGCAATGGTACACCAGCCTGAGTCACACTGCTCCCCTAATGGCCCTCGGATGAATTGCATCTAGGTTTTCGCGTCACAAAATAATGTCAGGGGAAATGGGAGCTCATTTTTTTCCCAGAACAGCAAGTAGTTTGCTCATCAGGACATTTACCATGTTCCATGGATGAGTTTATAAATGTTATACTGTGTTTGCAAAGTGCAAAAAAAAAAAACAACAACAACAAATCCTTAAGGAGATTTGATAGTGAATATGCTGACATCCAACATTAACGCATTTGAAATACGTGACTTATTTAGTTAATAAAAATAACTTCCGGTAGTAGTGTTGGACCATCACATGAGCTTAACAACTTGAACGCGTCCGGGAGCCTCGATCGGATGTGGAAATTAGGCTTTGCGTGCACGGAATCTTACTCCCCACGGCAATGAATGGGCTTACGGTTTATACTTGTTTGAAGTGGGCAGCAGGGTTTAAGGAAAAACATACGACATGCTAAAAGTCATATAAGATGCCGTGAAACCGTCGCCATCCCTTTAGAGCAGAGGTTCCTAACCACAGAGCCTCGAACCGGCGCCGGGCCACAGGGCTTTTGCCCTGTGCGGCGGTGGCCTGTTCAGGGGCCCTGCTCAGGAGCCACGGCCGCCCTGATACAGTCACTGGCCATCGGCGTGATCTCCGAACGAGGCAAATAAAAACAGTGTTATTATTGCAGATGAATTTATTTCTTCCGCTTCCTGACTGAATGAGCACTGTGCGGCACTGAGGCTCACATCCATATCCACGCTTTCCTCTGGAAGCCTTACGTGCGTGATAATAAAAAGGCTGGGAACCCCTGCTCTGGAGGTCACATGGACTTAAGACGGCCTAACTTTAGCATGAGCTTTGCCGTTCATTCTCTAGTTACGTTTTTAAATGACAAATAAAAAGTATTTGAACTGCTGGTAAACAACAGTTCTGATTTCAGTCTCTACCAGCTGAAATTTGTTCAACGCGCGCTCCTTACAGACAACTACGAACAACAAAATGAGCTGAGGACGGGGTCGAAGGGCACCACCCACATTTGGTGACGATGCCCTCCACGCAGACCATGTTTCCGAGGTGGTGGGCGGTGAGCGTCCTGGGGCTGACGTGCCTGGTCCCGAAGCTGCCCTCGAAGCCCACGTGGAACTCCTCGAACTGTTTGGCGAAGGTGGCGTCGATGGAGGCCACCAAGTCTTTCAGGGCCCGTTGGAACGCCACCACCTCCTTGAACGCATCCTGCGCCAGACTGGGAAGGAAGGAACCGCATCGGGTCGACGGTCA
>NC_137193.1:8414140-8484140 GCF_960531495.2 Zeus faber | reverse complement strand
GATCGGACGAGCGTCTGTCCCCGTCCGCCTCCAGGTCGCCCGCCCCCAAGCCCTCGGCTCTGCCGTTGAATTCGATGGCGTCGACGAGGTCTCCGAGATCATCCGGGAGCCCCCACGACCACGATGATGATGATGATGGTGATGGTGATGAGGAGGCGGAGGAGGAGTAAGGCCATGCCGCCAACCATCACATCTGATTGCATCTCCGCCGCGGACGGCGATGAAGCCGTTAACGCCGCCGCCCTCCTCAGGAGTGATGGGTCCGAGTCTTCCCATAAGGATGACGGGAACCCCGAGGACGTCGAGAGTCGCGAGGACGAAGAGGGGAACTGATGATGATGATGATGGTGGTGATGGAAACCGTCTTGCGAGGCAGGGTGCCGGGCGGAACGGACGCCCCTTCCCACCGTGGGCACCGGTTGGGGAAAAGCAGGCCTCCCTCTCCCTTCGACCGTCGCCCTGCGAGGAGCGTTGGGCCCCGGGAGGGCTGACCTCTGGCCCTCGGACCCGTATGAGGCCCGGCGGTCCCTGAGAGAGGGCCCTGTTTGAAGCGCTGACGTGCAACCACTCATATTAAATCCAGTAATGTGCCCAGGGTCAGCTCACAAAACCCTCTGGGATTTTTCACCTACTTTCGACACAATGATCCATGACACAGAATTGTCTGGTTTGCTGCTCATGGGCGGTTGATGTCAATCAGGGACAAGCACAACCTGGAGGGATTGGTTATCGGGAGGAGGAACATACAATGGCGTCCTTAAAATATTTATACATTTTTATGTTATATTCATATATTGTACATATATGTCGACACAGAGCGGTCGGCGCTGCGTTAAATCTTTATAGCTTTTTATTTCTCGTCTTTTATTCCTCTTTGCGGAGACACAAAGTCCCCTGTGCGCCACGCGGAGCACGCCGAGCTGCGCCTAAATAACTCAATGACGATAAATAACAAAAAGGCCTCGTCCAAGGCGGAACGGCGGAGGAGCTGGGTGCGCTCGCCGACGGAGTGACGTCAGCGCGGTGACGTCGCCGGCGCCCGCTTTTCTCGCGTGTGCGCCGGCACGCTGCGCGCGAGGCTGGGGAGGACCGCGCGTCAGTCGAGGGGGACGCTTCGATCCGCGCACCGGAGCAGCTGGAGCGGGGAGGAGGCTCCGACGTCGGGCGTCCGAGGGATCCAGGAGGCGGCATGGCCGACGCTTCGGGAGCCACTGTGTACGGATAACTAACAAAGAGCCGCGTGGAAAATGGCAGAGAGGTGAGTGCGGGAAGGCGGCGGAGGGACGGGGGCCACGCAGCGGTTATTGCCGCGGCGCCGTTAGCTCCACCCGGTCCCTCGTTGAAACACCACCACCCCCCCTCCGGGTAGGGACGCGTCCGGGACTCGCGTTGGCGTCGCGGCTTCTACGGTTGTGGGATTTTTTTTATTTTTTATTTATTTTTCGTTACTTATTTGATGTTTTTTCCGCCGGGAGGTTGTGGAAACGCCGCTTCGCGTGCACCTGCCGGGTCGAATCCCGCCGCGGCCGCCCGGCCGACCTGCGCCACCTGCCCCGCCCCCGCCGCGTCCGCCCGCCAAGCTGGCCCGCGTCGTCCCGGTTCGAGCCCGGTTCCAGACCGAGGTCGCCCGCGCAGCGTCCCCCGCCTTGTCGGCGATGGATGCGCGCCCCCGCCGGCGGCGGCGGCGGCGGCGGCGGCGGGGGGGGGGGCGGCGTGGACGCGGACGCTGCCTGTTCCAACGCCTCGTCCTCCGGGAGAAGCCGCTCGGAAATGCCCGCTACCAGGACGTTTCCAGGATAGGAATGTGGGAATAACGTCTCGGTGAGGGTTGTACGGACAATAGAGTTAAAAAACCCCAATAATAATATCTACAAAATGTGAGTCTACGCACGGGATGTAGTCGTTTAAAAGGCAGGGGCTGAGCGACAGCGCGGTTGCTCGTATTGGCTTTGGGTGTAAACACAGATGAGGATGTTCTGTACAGGAGGAATAAACAGTATGAAATCAGTAACATGGGCTTGGCTCGACGGAGGGCTGATCAGCTCCGTGCTCCGGGGCTTTAAAAGCCCGGCCGAAGCAGCGGGGTGTTGGATGGAATAGATGTAACACAGAAGGCATTTTGCTCCCCCCGGCAGCCGGAGCCTGCTCACCGGGGGCAGGAGTTAATAATTGATGGCTATTAAATTTGCGTTGCAGGGGTCACTCGACCGCACGCAAATCGCATTTGCGGCCCGCGCACACACACACACACACACACACACACACACACACACCCCGAAAGAATTATGTAAATCCGAGCGTGTTCGGCGAAGGTCCTGTCAAACACGGTGCTCGTCACCCGGCGCCGGGGTCCCGGGCGACGCCAACCCGCGCCCGGAACCGAAAGGCACCGAGGAGCTTGTGCAACCGGACGTCAATTTTATTTCTTTTTTTCCCCCTGCGGGCGTCGTCCCCAGCGCCCGAGGAGGCAGAGCCAGAGGCCCCTGCTTTTGACCCGGAACCGGTGATACCTCGGTGCGAGGACGCGGTCCTGGAGGGCGGCGGCGGTCACGGCAGGCGAAGGAAGACGTGCCCCCCGGCCCCCGTCGCTCTCCGCGGCTTTCTTGTCCCGCCAGTACCCGGTTCCCCCTGCTCATCGTCCCCTGTCCCACCCTCTCCGCCTGACTCCTCTACCTCCCGACGCGTAACTTGCTCAGCTCGTGTTGAACGGTGTTGGGGGAACGCCTTTTGTTGTTGTTGTTGTTGCCTGCAGGAACCATGAGAGCCTAGCCGGCGTTGCACACACTGGACGGCTCGCAGCGTCCTAGCCTACCGCAAAGTCTCGGTGAATCAACTCAAAGGTTGAACCATTTGGTGCCTCAGAGAGACTAGAACCCGATGGGCTTGACCGGATGAAATGAGATAACCCACCCCCGGGATTTCTGGCGGACTACGTCAGCGTTGACGGTGCGATGATGTTTTTTTTGGGGGGGGGGGGGGTTTGGGGGGCAGGCTGTTTCACCAACGGCGGAGGCACTTTCATTCTGTTTTAGTTCGAAACGAAGGCGGGCGGCGTTGCCGAGAAGTCGTCTCGCAATATATACCCCGAATACGTCCAATTGAAATGCCTTCATGAGGATATGAAGTCACACGTTTATTGTTTGCTTGTTTCTAGTAACTTCATAAACCTGGCTCCCATAACCGCGATCCAGCCGTTCATTTTGAGGCCTCCTGCGGCGACCGCGTGGCTTCCAGACATTTTCTGCTGGCGGCAGAGGAGCTGGGCGGGGCCTTCAGCTTGCGTGATCCACAAACACATGTGGCTGAAATATTCATACGGTGGTGTTTCAGCCGCTCCAGCCAGCGCCATATATCTGTCACATGGGCTCTTGTCATGTGTGACAGCTGCAAAATGTGTCACTAGCAGCGTCACTCCTGGCGTGTGTGTGTGTGTGTGTGTGTGTGTGTGTGTGTGTGTGTGTGTGTGTGTGTGTGTGTGTGTGTGTGTGTGTGTGTGTGTGTGTGTGTGTGTGTGTGTGTGTGTGTGTGTGTGTGTGTGTGTGTGTGTGTGTGGATTCTTTGTAGGAGCAGCTTTGCAGCCTCAACTGTGAGATGCCGAAATAAGTCCTAAAAAAAAAAAAAAAGAAAGTGTACATTTGTGTCGTTGGTCCACATCACACGTGTTGCCTTGACAGCACGGCCCCCCGACCCCTGAGACATGGCACTCGACATGGGTCGCGGAGCACAGCTGAGTGATTACAATGCAACGCTTGTCCAAACAAATTATCACACACAAAGACATATTGAAAGCTCAGTATCCACACATCTTTGCCGCTTCCTTATTTTGGGAACACTGCAGGGTGTGCTGCATCACAGCCCCAGCCTACGTGTCACATGCTTCTGTGCGTGTGTGTGTGTGTGTGTGTGTGTGTGTGGGGCCACGTACGATCTGTTGCCTGTGTGAACTCAGCCCGGTGTGCGCGGTGCAGATTAAACATGAGACAAGCTGGCAGGACGTTGGTCTGGCGGAATCTTCCCAAATCGCCCGACGCCCTGCCGCTGAGCGCTTGGGGATAGTGTGTTGCCGGGCGTCTCGCGCTCGTGCCTGCAGCGGCCCCCGTGGGTGACAGTGAGCAGAGATTGAGTATTGACCGGGCTTGACAGTTTTTGGTTGCAAGGAAGAGGTAAGGAGGGGAGAGGGAGGCACCGAGAGGAAGACGTCCGGTGGATGACGTGGCGGCGCTGCACTTCCCAGGGCTCTAAAACCAGCTTTTGACCTCGGTGGCATCGGCGCGCCTAACTTTTTCATTTAGGAATGCACCGGCACATCATTTAGGTCACCCGCATGTTTCAGGTCGGGATTAAGCATTTTAGGACCGGGGGACAGGGGAGACCTTATTCCAAACAAAACAGATAATTATTATTTTGAAAGTAACGTGACTTGTAAGGTTAGATCAGTGAGTCTTCCGCAGCAGCTTAGTATATACTAAAGTAGAATTAGCAGCAAAACCCGGTTTCCAATTCGTATTGGTTAGTGGTGTAAATTGCCAGAGACCTGCCGATTCAATACTTATTGCGATACTTGAGTGCCGGTTCGATATGTATTGCGATTCTGCAATTACAGGTACTCCTCACTTAAGGACCTACCTGTCTAACCACCTACCTGTCTAACCACCGTTCAGACTTAGAACCAACTCTACAACCAGTCTGTGTTGTACGCTGTGTACAATACCACGACGTCTCAGCATCAAGCATCTCATCTCATCACCCTTTATATACTATATACACTATACAGTAGATACTATATATACTATATGTACACTATATACACTATATGTACACTATATATACTATATATACTATATGTACACTATATATACTATATGCACTATATGCACTATATATACTATATGCACTATATACACTATATATACTATATGTACAATATATACACTATTTATACTATATGCACTATATATACTATATATACTATATGTACACTATATGCACTATATACACTAAATATACTTTATATACTATATGTACACTATAAACACTATATGCACTTTATACGCTGTATACATCTCATCACTGGTTCCCGCAGTCTGTCAGTATTCACTACACTAGCACTGTGTGTGGCCACTCACAATGGCCACGCCCCCTTACCGTCGAATAACGGGTCCTCGCTTGTCGACCGTTCATCGGCGCTGAGACGGCGCAGCTAGCGGGCGCAATTGATGCGCAATTAATGGTGCTATAACCCGCCGCAATCCATTCTTTGTGAATTGGCCCCGAACTGTTTTTATTTGTTTTGTTTGGAGAAATGGGAGTGCCTGGCACACTGACAACACCTACTGTAGGTGCTGCTGTGCCGACACGAAACAAGAATTACGTGCAGTGCACTGATACAAAATATTGTTTCTTCTTCTGTGGAGGTGCTGGATCCAATCAAAAAGGTGCCGGTCCCAATATGGGAGGTCCCGGATCATGTTCCGGCAGGGCCTGGCACAAATGAAGCCCTGCAGTGAACTACAACTAAACTTTTGGTTAAGACTAGACAGAATCAAATGAAAACTAAGTAAAACTATATGGGGTACTTAGAAAAAAAACTATAATAAAAAAAAAAAATACAGGAAAGGTCTTTAGTTTTAGTAGTTTTCGTCAGTTTGGTCAAATTTGTCAACATATAGCTGTCACAATAACCATACAATAAAAAAACTGGTTACACAAAAAACAGTTTTTATCTTTGTAGACAGACAGCATCAATAATGAGCATGGCTCAGACCACATCTGGTGGAGAGCTACTTTTAAATGGAAACATCTTAAGTGTCTTAATTACTCACAATACAAGGGGACTAAAAATGGCAACCGTATTTTCAGTTTCGGCAACCAAAAGCTGACGCCTGGTTGCCAGCCTGGCAACCGCTTTAAAAGTTAGCGCTGTGTCCCGGTTTAAAGCAATTTTCAAGGGACGTCGAGATTCCTTTGCGGAAACAATGGCCGATTCACACGCTCTGGGGTAAGCAGGCTTCCTTTAGTCGTCGGTGTGTCTCCTGCCGTGGAGAACATACGCTCGCCGGAGGCACTGGTTACCGTATACAAAGGTGGTGCTTTGCTAGCTCCGCCAAAAGAGGAAATTCAGACCGATGTCCTCTCCCCCAGTCCGATGGGCACTCTCAATGGGTGACTCCATGTGCGGTATCTCTTAACCTCATCTTCTGCCCTTTCTGTTGGTGACATAGCAGCAGGCGTTTCTGTGGTTTGTGACGAAATGCCGCCAAGTCGATGAGCCCGGACACAGGTTACTCTACCCTTTGCGGCCGGAGGTTCCTCCTCTGTGACGTCGCTGTCGTTGACCGCCTCCTCTCCCGACGTCTCAGCTGCCCGGAGGATAAAAGCAAATTATTCATTTAATCTCAATTTTAAGCAAACTGGCAACATTAATACTACTACTACTAACACACACACCAGCAAGGTTAGTTTTTGTCGCAACACATGGGGACCTTGAGGGCTTTGGTGGGGGAAAAAAAAAAATAAAAATTCAGTGACGCGTCTGATTCTTGCCACTAGCCATGCTACACCGGGTACTTTCGGTGCACGTTGGGATGCAAGATTTACTGTGTGTGCATTGCACTTGACATGGGAGTAACCAGCTGACTGCGACGCAACCAGTGCTGTTTTTTTTTGTTTTTTTCCCCCCCCGTTCCTCATTACGGTTCAGCATCCAATCAGTGTCAACATATAAAACATGAGTATCTTGCGTATGATTGGTGCCATGTTAGCCCCCGTGTGAGATTTGCCTGCTACTATGGTTTCCAAAACATGAGTAGCCGCAGTCCAATCATCTGTTCTGCGGTGGCATGTCACGGTCACATAGGATTGTGTTGCTCTAGATATCCATGCGCCGCATGTCAGTGCAATCCATTTGGCTTTGCAAAGCGACTGCATTATCTCTGACTTCACTTGGCTGTTTATCTCTGGTATTAGCCTCTCCGAGAAATAAGCTTGTGAAGGGACGACATATCTGGGCTCGAGTCGGGGCATGACATTCATTTTTTGAGGCACTAGTAAATTTACTTCACTTCTTCGGGCACAAAGGTCACTTGTCCGAGTATAAATGACAATAATTTATTTTTTTCATTTTGTTTGTGCATGCAGAACTCAGACGCACAAACAGTTGAAAGCATCCAAACAGTGTAATCTTTTCACCTCAACAAATAATTGTCATACTAATTTAGATTGTATATAGCAATAGGCGATATCATTTTCAGACAAGCCCCTAGGTGACCTGCTTTCGCTATTTTATTCTTCCTATAACGGACCGGTATTCAAAATTCCCTATGGCCAGGCCTGTCGTGATAATTTACAGTGACCTCAAACAGTCCCTGGCTGAGTTTTATCTACGCTACGATCCACCGTGGACTCCCTGCCACTGTTACTTCTACAGAGGCTGCGTTCAAGTCACGTGGGAATTTACGATCAAACGACTTGCTGCTTACTGCTGCTCATAACATCAATCAGTTTTTTATATCCATAACTACTCTACTAATATTTGAACTTATGGGAAGATATATTTGGAAATGGCTTTGAGCAAAAGTGCGAGCTTAATGACGTAGTTTATCCAAAATGTTGTATGTTTCAAAGTTAATAAAAATGTGTTGTGGAATGAATTGTGTCACAATTCACAAATACAAAACGTATAATGCAATAAATACAAATACAAATAAGGATAATAAATACTACGATTTACAAATCTGTGTTAAGGTTTAAAAAAATTATAGACATAAATGTTTTTCTAAATCCACAAATAATGTATTACTTGCGATTATAAAGCATTGTATTGTAAATCATTTTACAAATGAATGTAACTGAGCCGAATGAACAGAAAAAACCCGCTGAGACAGGTCATTTCTTGTTGTGCACAGAGTGAACCAGGTGAAGATGGCGTGTTAGCGGAGCCTCAGTGTCCATTTTATTCATTGTTTTATGTGGAGTTTAATTTAATTTGCTTTCATTTATTTTGGATATTTAAATGTTTTTTTCACATTACAATGTCTCCATATTCTTAAGAATTAAAAGTTCATTGGTAAAAGGGTGTATTTGTGTTATTATGCTATTATATTATCATTACGTCAGTGGCAAAAAAGGTCTTAAAATTATAATAATATAGTTTATCGCAATTATTTCTGGGGCAATATATTGCCCAACAAAAGTAGTAATCATGGTAGGCCTACATATGGCTATTGGAGTTTTTATTTGAGCCATTTTGTAGTTCTTAAGAGCTGCCTTATACGTAGAGCTTAGTTATCTTTAAACAAATGACAACAACACATGTCACAACCAGAGAGATAAATATAGGGGCTTTAAACAGTTTTACGGAAGGAACAGGACACAAGCGGTTGGGTACTGACCAACCTGCTAAAGACCGTAGTTTCGGTAAGCTCCGGCATTACCTGTGCTTTTCATGGTATTGGAGAAATTGAGAAAATGTATTTTCTATTTATTTAGGCTATACAACCCATTTATTAACTTGCAATAGGGTTACGATATTCGTCTAAGAAGAATCTTTTGCTATTATCAGAAGAGACGTCACTTCTCTCTCCTGCTCCATCGCCAGGATGGAGATGTGCGTCAGTGGGACGGGGCCGGCTCCCTCTGCCTGCCTCTCACACTCGAACGAGGAGACGAGGGAGCGGGTTGTGCCCGGACGGCCAGAGTTTCCCTTATCTGGTTGTTGCCGGTTTTAGGCCGGCAAAATCTGTTGACGTCCGACACACATGTACTCCTCACTTAACGACCGAGTTCCGTTCCCCGGACCAGGTCGCTAAGCCAACTGGTCGATAAGCGAGGACCCGTGTTATTTCACGGCAAGCGGGCGTGGCCATTGAGAACGCTAGTGTGGTGAATAGGTTGAGACGGAGGACGGTGACGCACGATGAGATGCTTGAGGCAGTGTACAACACAGACCGATCAGAGCTGCTCATCCTAATCAAAAATATTACACATCTACATGCCTTGGTGATGTCATTCTTTAATAGCCTGTTTATCAGCTCAATAAACACAGATAATATTTGACCGGATTCTCTCCCATTTGTCCGGGACATTGAAATCATCCATCCTAAAGGAAACGCTGCGACGGCCCCCTCTCCATGCGCAATGCGCAGAAAATAAAGCAGTGGTCATTCTGATCTTAATTTGTTTTAGTTTTTCTCTTAAAAAAAAAAAAAAAAAAAACAACCGATAAAGAGTACCCGTAAAGTACCGGATCGATAAGCAGTATCGGTTAAGAGTAGTAGTACCGTTAAAATCTTGACGATACCCATCCCTACGAGTCGTGCCCCGTTTCTCCAAATAAATCAATTAAAAACACACTGTTGTTAGTTGTTTTATTTGGAGGAACAGGAAACAGCTCTCCCCATCGGGGCGCACGGAGAGCCCTATTCACATTCATGTCTGGATGTGGACTCATAAAAAAAAAAAATATGTGATTCCCCATATTTATAATTCCTCATTGAAAACACTTTTATTTTTGGAATGAAATTGTCCAAGTTCCAAGTTTTGTTGGAACAATGTTCCAACAAAACTTAACAGCAATTTAGCAACGTATTTCTTTTAACAAAATAAATATAAAAAAAAAAATAGGGGTTAAAAGTTGAAAATAAAATTCTAAACATTATTTTTATGTAATGTATTTTATATAATGTATAATATATTTATACAAACATTGTACAGCACCCATAATGTGCTGTGCAACTCACCTTAAGAAAAAATAAATATATGGCAAGTAGGCCCAAGTCAAAATAAATAATAAAGTTTGTGGTGTTGCCCGTCTTCGTCGGCACGTCTTGTCTACATATTTTACACAATGAATATTTACTGTCTGCTCTGGGTCGGTACTTAAATATCCCAAAAAAACTGCAATCTTTGGATGTATGTGGCCCTGTTGTCAACCATAAATAGTTTTTCTCCTCCTCCGAGACGTTCGTCTTGGACGCTGCCGCTCTGTCTCTGCTGCAGTGTGCTTGCAAGCGCAACCTACCCCGGGTGGAGGGGGCGGGGCTTGTTTCTCTAGTGACAAACGTGATAGGCTAGAGGTTAAAGGTCAGCTTTAGATCGCAAAAAATGATTGGCTCTTCGTTGCCACTTGCCTCACGCATCTACAAATGAACAAATCTGTGGAAGACGTGCGAATGTCTTTGCAAATGAAACGAGCGATTGATCCGGTTTTTTCGCTTTGCCCTCTCCGACCTGCTCATTTTTGAAAAGCTGCTTGGATCGTGAGCTGGTTAGTTGTTTTTGCTGCCATCTTACCCCCCTCAGAACTTAGCGACGAACTTAGATCGTTGACGTCGATTGAGATGCGCCCGTAGGTTTCTTGCCGTGTTTGCGGGTTGCAGTGCTCATGCCAAGTTTAGCATCTACGCTGTAAAAGCCAAAGTGAGTCCAACCTTTCGCTCTGAAATGAGCGGGTGCCGCCCGCTCCCGGGGACGCTCTATGCTCATTGTTAAAGTTAACTCCTTCGGGTGTCATAAAGACACACTGGCGCATTTCAAGATTCAACATTCAAGAGGTTTATTCGTCACATACATATACATACTTTCATACATATATGCAGTGAAATGTCAATGAACGCACTCGGTGATAACACACAATATGTCCTAGGAAAATTTCTTTCTACTAGACCAACTAACTGATTCCTAAAACGTAATACAGTAAGTTGAATACTTATAGAATAAAATAAAAATATATAGAATAAAATAAAATGGAATAGATAAAGGGAATAGGCTTATGTATATGGAAGAGGCAATTATGTATATACAGATATGTGCATTAAAGTGGCATGTGAATGAAGTGAGGTAGTGTTTGGGATAATACAGCAAAGTATACAACAGTACGCAGCAATACGGCATCACCGAACAACCCAGAACAGTGACACAATATGCAGTACAGGATGCTACATACAGTACAGTAAGGTAGTGGGGTCTATGTGTGTGGCTCAGTTAGGACCCCTGGTGAGGTCAGCATTGACAGTTCTTATGGTTTGTGGGAAGAAACTCCGTCTCAGTCTCTCTGTTCTCGCTGTGTGACTGTGGAGGAGCTTGCCCGACCGCAGCAGCTGGAACAGTCCGTTGTTGGGGTGGTGAGGATCCTTCATGATGCTGCGGGCGCTGCTACAGGCTCTGCTACTACTTCTACTACTACTACTACTATTTGTATGACATTGCCCAGAAATCGGAACTTACAACTCGATTTCTGAATCGTTTGTGAGCAGAGTCGCAACAGCTAACCGGATCGGTTTTCTCCTTCCACCCTAGTATCTGTGAATCCCTGAAACACTTCTCTACATTTTGGACCAGGCTATGTTTTAAGGTCGTGACGTCGCTCGCGGTCTCTCTCGTTCACGTCCAGGGAACGTGGGAGGAGCACAAGGCGGGGTCCCACGCACGGCCCATGTGCACCACATACATAAAACCCCGCTGTACGCTGTCATCTACAGAAAACAGGAAAACTGTTTATAATGTTTGTTCAAAGGCAAATGTCTGCACACCCAGTTGACATTTGTTACAAAGGATTTTTCTCCTTTTTACATTTTATTTTATTTTTTTATCAGTCTCGCTAAATTTGAGGCGCGACTGATGTGACCAACGGCGCTTTCAGTCGCACCACCAAAATGGCCGCACCCCGGAGCCCCGCTTTCTCCTGCCGACAGGATTACTGTGTAAACGTGTCGGTCTGAAGGGCCCCAGAGGCTCAAGTGTGTTTTGTGCCAAAGTTATTTCAGTTGGTTTGTGTCTTTGAAGCTGTTGGTGGTGGCTGGTTTGATAAAACATTACATTATCAACACAAAAAACTTGTATTGAGTTGGGAGAGAGTCCACTCTCCTTCCCCCACTCCCCATTATTCATGGCCCACATTTCTATGGGTGGTTGGCCCCTGAAGAGTGTGTGTGTGTGTGTGTGTGTGTGTGTGTGTGTGTGTGTGTGTGTGTGTGTGTGTGTGTGTGTGTGTGTGTGTGTGTGTGTGTGTGTGTGTGTGTGTGTGTGTGTGTGTGTGTGTGTGTGCTCATCCTGCTTCCTTTCAGGTGTCAGACCTTATCTCGCTACCTCGACCTCTCCCACTCTCTCCTCCATTATTTTGTTGACTCACCGACTCCTCCGCCGCTTCCGTCACGCTGCACTTTTCAAGCCAATGTTACAAAAACATGACTCACAGAGTTGCTATCAGCGGGCCGCTGCATTTTAAAAGCAACACAAATGGCAGTGAGATTAAAAATAAACACCGTCCTCAGTCTCTCCTGAGTCCGCCCCCCAATACTCCTCCGTCTCGGTGGGCCAGTGCTCGCTTCCCAACCCATCCGCGGCGATGCGAGGCAGCCGGAGGATTCCGGACCGAGGTCCAGATTTACACGCCTCCGCTTGAGATCCCTCCTCGCCGGTTTGAGGGCCCCCTGAAAGAGCAGCCCCTCTTCACGGGTTGAAGAGTTTAGAAAGAAAAGGAATGGAGCAATGAAAGTAAAGTGTCTGCCCAGGATCAGTCGCGTTGCCATGAATGCGTGGGCACTGGTGTTAAAATGGCTGCACCTCACACGGTTCCTCCCGCCGCGGCGTCGGAACAACCTCCTTTGAGTGAGAGGACCGAGTCGATGGAAAGAAAGGGAGGGAGTGTTGTTTTTGCGAGTGTGCATGGTGTGTGTCGATGGGGTGCTGAGAATCTGCAAATGTAGATGCTCTGGCGACAGGACATCTACATTTTATGGGTTCATACTGTAGAACATATTATGGGTTCATACTAGCTGTCGTACTAGCTAGCTTAGCTGACATCCGGGTCAAGGAGATCCCCTCACCGAATCTAACATCTTTTGAGTGTATTACATTTTCACTCTCTGGGTCTCCTCAACTCCAGATTGTCCTCATATACCGCCCCCCCAAAGGGCTCCACCACCTTCATGTCTGAGCTTACCGAGCTATTGTCCTCTTTCTGCTCCAAGTGTCCATCTACCCTCCTGCTGGGAGACTTCAATATCCCTGTGGACTCCTCCAGTTGCAACTTTGCTGCTGAATTCCTGTCACTGTTAGACTGTTTTAACATCATGCAGCATGTCCAAGGCCCCACCCACGTTAAACCCTCCATTCCTTAGTAAGGTCCTGGAAAGAGCAGTGGCCGCCCAGCTCCATCAACATCCGTTCAACCATGAGCTCTACGAACCCCTGCAGTCAGCCTACAGAGCACACCACAGCACAGAGACCGCCCTAATCAAGATCACCAACAACCTCCTCCTCGCTGCTGACTCCGGTAACATCAGTATCCTCATCCTCCTGGACCTTTCCGCTGCTTTTGACACGGTTTACCACACAATCCTCCTCAATCGCCTATCCGACCTCCTTGGCATCACCGGTACAGCACTCTCATGGTTTCAATCATATCTATCAAACAGAACTCAGTTTGTCAACATCAACGGCACCTCCTCCCCCCATGCCGCAGTCAACCATGGTGTCCCTCAAGGCTCTGTGCTCGGTCCAACACTCTTCATCATTTACCTGCTCCCCCTCAGCCAGATCATTCGTCACCATGGTCTCAACTTCCACTGCTACGCTGATGATACACAGCTTTATCTCAGCACCTCACCATCCACTCTGCTCCCCCCACAGTCTCTGGTCAACTGGCTCCATGCCATAAAAACTTGCATGACAACAAACCTACTCCAACTCAACAGCAAATGGTCAGAGCTCATGGTGGTGGCCCCAAAGCCGCTGCTCCGGAAGGTTGGAGATCTCCTCCTCCTCGGCGACGGCTGTTCCATCACAACATCTCCCGAGGTCCGCAACCTGGGTGTTATTCTGGACTCTACCCTCTCCTTTCTGTCACACATTAGATCCATCACCAAGTCCGCCTTCTATCACCTCAAAAACATCTCCCGTCTCCGTCCCTCACTCTCATACTCCGTGGCTGAAATCCTCATCCACGCTTTCATCACCACCCCGTTGGACTACTGTAACGGAGTCCTGTCTGGGGTTTCCAGCAAAGCCCTGGACAGGCTCCAGTATGTGCGGAACTTAGCTGCCAGGGTTCTCACCCACAGTAAGCCCTGGCAGCAACTCACCCCCACCCTCATCCACCTCCACTGGCTCCCGGTCACGTTCCACATCTCTTACAAACTCACATTTTGTAGTCCTAATTCTCTTACAAACATCCCGGACCTTGCGGTCCTCTGACATGGGTCTGTTGTCCATGCCCTGTACCAGATTACAAACTTTCGGGGACAGAGCTTTCAGCGTGGTAGCCCCCACCCTCTGGAACTCTCTCCCTCCTGTAATCCGTAATGCCCCCACCCTGGACACTTTCAAAACAACCCTCAAGACCCACCTTTTCACCATAGCCTTTCCCCATTAGTTAGTTAGTTAGTTGAGCTATTCCTTTGTTTTGTTTTTATTCCTCTCTCCCTTAATCTGCCTCCCCCCTTGCCCCTCTCCTTTAAAGCGACCTTGGGTTCTTTGAAAGGCGCTATACAAATTGAAGTTATTATTATTATATTGTAGAAAATATTATGGGCTCATACTGTAGAACATTTTATGGGTTCAAACTCTAGAACATATTATGAGTCCATACTGTAAAACATTTTATGGGTTCAAACTCTAGAACATATTATGGGTCCATACTGTAGAACATATTATGGGTCCATACTGTAGAACATATTATGGGTCCATACTGTAGAAAATATTATGGGTTCATACTGTAGAACATATTATGGGTCCATACTGTAGAACATATTATGGGTCCATACTGTAGAACATATTATGGGTTCATACTGTAGTGCACTTAAAACAAAGTAGAATAGAAGCTTACATTTCCGCAGTGAGAGGACTATCTGGAAGCAAAGCTTTGTTCCCAAAAATATTCAAGATTCAAGAGCTTTCACAATAGCTGACGAGCGAAAGTCGTACACCTGACAATGTTGCCACACTCAGTTTTCAGATATAATTTGGGCAGAGGGAGGGGGAAAAAAGGGGGCATGTTTCAAGAAATCAGTACTGACAACCAGCTTTGTTGAAATCTATTTTCCAGCCTCATTTTTTCATTTCTTCCAGCTCTGTGCACCCCACCCCCACCCCCTTCACCCACTCACTCTGTCTCGCTGCTGCTGCCCACACTGTGAGCCGTCACCGTCAGCCCGTCAGCGCCCATTTACCATTTTACCACCGCGTATTGTAAAGAGGGAGACATGGGATGAGATAAGCACAATCACTGCAAACGTGCCTGCAAACACCCCGGTGTTTAAGACCGGTTAACCGGCTTGAAATGAAGACTTTGGTGTTTGGACGTTTTCGCTCGGTTAAATGGATTTCACATCTTTTTCTCAGTCAGGTTCTTGGGCTTGTCTTTCTGACAGGCGTGAGATTCACAAATATCCTATATAATCTTATATAATCTTACATGATTCCCATGCTAAAATACAAACGATGGTTAAATGCACAATGACTTGGTGCTAATGGTGCTAATATGGCACATTTGTGCCGCATAAAGGATTTATATGTTTCATTGACTCTGTTTGCATAACATGCTGTAATTGAATATCCTCCGGATCCTTGAACACGAGTTCTGTATGTTGTTACATATCTGGTTTAGAGAAAAGAGGCGGGCGGTCATTTCATATTTATTAATCATCTTTCAGTGGTATTGTATCAGCATGAAATGAACATTTTGGGCCTTCGCGATGAGTCATTTTGTAGTCTTAATTATTAACCATGAGAGGATGTGTCCTGTATTTCTCGCAGGATGAGGTCTGAAATATGAAATGGCGTTTTGATGCTAGAGAGCTTAAATTCCAATCAAGCTAAATGTAAGGAATGGTGAGGGTTAGGTTGAAGGTTGGGTTCAAAAATGAGTGGGATTCTCAAAATTTGGCTGCTCATGGTGACTGATGTGGTGACATATCCACGCTCTGTAAAATTTACTGTGATTGTCATTATGGTGAATGCTTCCATGTCAATCAGCTCTCACAGAGTAACTGTAATCCTAACAAGTCTCAGTGAAACATTTAAATATTTGATTGATTTAAAAAAAATATATGTACAGGTACTCCTCACTGAACAACCTACCTGTCTAACCACCGTTCAGACTAACGACCAACGTATATACTATATACACTATATACACTATATATAATTTTTATCTATATACACTATATATACTAAATATACTATATCCACTATATATACTTTATATACTATATAAACAATATACACTATATATACTATATACACTATATGCACTAGGTGTCTATAGCACTATATGCACTAATTCAAGAGGTTTATGTATGTGATGAATAAACCTCTTGAATCACTATATACAGTATACTATATATACTTTATATGCTATATATACAATATACACTTTATATACTAGATACACTATATGCACTTTATATACTATATACACTATATATACAATTTTTTCTATATACACTATATATTCTAACGAACAGAACAGAAGGTATTGGAGGCAGATGATCCTCTGTGGCGACCTCTAATTGGACCAGCCGGAAGAAGACACTCTATATACTATGTACACTATATTTACTATTATACATAATATATACTACATATATTTTATATACTATATATACTATATAATATATAGTAAGTGTGGAGTACCTGTATTCCATTCACTACATTTTCACAAATATCTGGAATGTTAAGGGCATGTCATCGCAGTGATCACATTGAATTTGATATTTGCTTTCCATACAGTTTTCTGTCCTGATGGGGTGACAGTTATGGGTGGGCTGTTGACTTATTGATTCATTTTGTCGGTGAAGTGTTGATGTGTTATCACTCAGAGGCTGACGCCCCCCCCCTCTCTGACCACAAAGCCCCCCATCACCACAGCTCACCATTCTTTCTCCCCTCTCCACCCGCCACTTTTAACAGCTTCACTGAGGCTTGGGTGAAGCCCCGACACGCCAGACTCGTACGGCGGGAGAGGCGGACACACACGAAAAACACACTCGAGAAGCATCCGTCAGATTGGCTCCATGTGAGCACATTGCGAGTGGGTTTGACGTGATTGCCTGTGTAAGCCTGAGGAAAAGCGGGTCAGCATTAATAGACATTTGGCAGGGTGAATTAGCCATGAATCATCCAGGCCTCCAGTTAGACGGGATTTACGCCGGAGCTGGACGGGTTTATTTGGGAGGGAGTGCGGTGGGGGCCAGGAGGTAAAAGTGGGAGGAATTAGTTAGGGACCGTAGAGTGGTTCTAGGACGCAGTTTTAATTAGCCACACTGCCAAAGTAATAAGCCTTAAGTGGATCACCCACACACACGTTGAGTAGGCGGTAGTGGGGATTGTATACGGTGCGAGCTATGTCTGTCTGTACTAGAGATAAACTATTGATAATGCACCTTGGTTATGGAAGGGTGGAGCATCGCAAAAGGCTACATTTTTCCCTACAGAGTTAAAATATTACTACCATCTGCAGATGGTACAGTGGTAAATAATCCCAGACCCGGTGGGAGCGTTGGGAGTTGCTTGAGATGGCGAGGCCGCTAACGGCCTGTGGAGGGCGGACCGCCGGAGATGCTCTGTTGGCGGGCACTTTCATTATTTGTGGGATTGTCGGGTCGGAATGTGTCACAGTAGTTCTCTAGTCAAATAAGCTGTATGGGGGGATGAGTGTCAAGTCACACTGGGATTGAGTCTCTTTTTCAAGAAGGCCCTGGCAAGGAAAGCCACCACACTGACTTAAAAAGTAGACATTCAAACATCAAAACCTAAATAAAAATGATAATAGTAATGGAAATAAGTAGAAAGGTGAGCATTCAACATGAGCATTCCATTGAAGAAGGGCACCAATTCTTCAATTATATTGGCTATTTCCTTAGCTAAACTACCCATATACACCAAAAGACCACCCACCAAGTAGGTGACAATTAAAATATGGACTTTTGCGGGGGGATGGGGGACTTGAGGAGAGTACTCTTTAAGTTGTAAGGCAGATGACCGCACCACCTTGTTCCACATCCTCATCCTACCACCGCAGTGTGGAGCGCACAGAAAGAAGCAATCCTGCGGGGAGGGACGGGAGGAGAGGCGGCGACGGAGGAAAACAGAGAGAAGGGCGAGGAGGATGGAGACGGAGGGATGGAAGGGGAGGAAGGAAGGAAAGAGATGACAGAACGCAAACCACACCACACGGCGAGGGAGCGAGGCCGTGCTCTGATCCCAACGTCACCCGCCAGTCACCGCCAGTCACTGGTGTACTCTGTCTGCTTGTGACGCGTTCTAACATACAAGCAGGCAAGTTCGACAATGTACTGCAGAATGTGAAGGAGGAAAACCAGCATAGTGTTTTGTACACTAAATTAGTATGTGCGAAACCACAGTGTGCTCCAAACTGAATGGAAGTGCCGCAGCTATATGACGATGCAGTATTATCAAGAACCCCTTGTGGTTTTTACCCGCATACTAAAGTACAGTGGGCGATAGTAGGTACATGTAGGATGTACTGCAAAGAGTGCCATTTTGGTGTGTGTGTGTGTGTGTGTGTGTGTGTGTGTGTGTGTGTGTGTGTTCATCCGGCTCCCTGCTTCCTTTCAGGCGTCAGACCTTATCTCACCACCTCCACAAACCCCTTCGGAGGGCATTTCAACCGGGTTGCCAGTTGGGTACGATAAGTGAAATCTCAAATATCAGCGGCTGTGATTGCGTCCCTTGTTGAGCCCTGTTACCCAGAGCAGTGAAGACACGGCAGCAGAGCACAACCAGCCCGACGGCGGGAGAGAGCCGGCTTAGTCTGACCCACATTTGTGACTCCGCAATCTCCAACAAATCCCCCCCCCCCCCAAATGCCCGAAACTCAGTGATTCATTCTCGATTTTTTCATTTTTTTACAGGCCTCGTCTGCCGTTTCCTCTGTGTCCACACAGAAGCCTGTTTATTTATATGCATGCAAGCTAATGATCTGACGGATCCTCACCTACTGACCCCAGCATGGCTTTTCCTGCGCGCCGTCTTAAAAACTTGCCGTACAGTTGCAGGACGATCCGTTCTGTCATTGATGAAACTCTGTAGTAGATGGAATGACGCTCCCGGGGTATTTTTAACCCGTCTGATGATGAACGAGTGACAAAGGTGAGGTTGTGCAGACATCTGAGAAGCTGCGAGGGAAATCCCAGCAGGATAGGTTTTTAGAGCACAGAAGATTTTAGAGCAGTTTTGGTGGCACGGTGGCGCAGTGCATTGCACTGCTACCTCACAGCAATAAGGTCCTGGGTTCGATTCCCGCCAGGGGGCTCTGTTGGCACCGTGCTCCAGCGGGTTATCTCCCAATTAGGAGCCTTTCTGTGTGGAGTTTGCATGTTCTCCCCGTGCTCACATGGGGTTTCCTCCACCTCACGTCAGTAAGGACCCCCCCCCCCCCCCCCCCCCCCCCCAAAAACATGCACCCATCATGGTCCGACCAGCGATGGACACTCATCACCTGGTCCCGGGTGCGTCCACGAATGCTGCCCACTGCTCCTGGCTGTGCCCCCGGAGGAAGGACAAGCCAGGATGGGTTAAACGCAGAGGCCTCATTTCACCGACCACCATCCAAAGCGTGCGTGCGTGTGCGTGTGCGTGTGCGTGTGTGTGTGTGTGTGTGTGTGTGTGTGTGTGTGTGTGTGTGTGTGTGTGTGTGTGTGTGTGTGTGTGTGCGTGTGTGCGCGCTGTGCTGTGCTGTGCTGTGTGACGATTAAAGATTGTTCTTCTTCATAAAGATGTCGAATTACAGCCAACTCCCAGGGACCAAACAGCAGCCGGCCGCCGACCTGTCTGTCTGTCCTCAACATTGTCAGAATCAGTGGTTTTGTTTCCGCCGGGTGCATTCAAATGTACAAGGAATATGTCACAGTGATCATTGGTCCGTATCTACAGACGATTACCATTTTAGAAAGCTTGACAGTCTGAGAAAAAGGTAGAAGGAAAGAAATACAGTGGAGGAAAAAAAAACACCCACCTTCCTGGGCTTTGTCTTCGACCCTTTCTCCTAAGAAGCAGATGAGAGATGTGTTAAAATCCAGGAGGGTACGCATCGGATTGTCTGTCAAACAAAACACGGGAAAAAACAAGTGACTGTGTGTGGTTTCCATCAAAGCTACTTCAAATCCGCTCCTCAGCGTCTCCGTCCTTTTGAGGCCTGGAGCGGTAAGAACGACTGTTTCGACTTTTACTCAAACGTGAACCGGTTCCTGTCTCACTACGTTGTAATGGGTTTGCCTCATACGACCAACATTGCACCCAAGTTTTCTTCCACGTCAGGAAAGACTGAGCGACCCTGCTGCGGGCTCAAGATGAAGAGCGCAGGTCCCGTAAAGTCAACTGGGATGATTTAACCTAAGATACTTTAACCTCATCAGTACATAATACTATAAAATAGCCCAATTCTCGATCCAGCTAGTGCTGCACCTTGCATGCTAATTCTCTGTCATCGATCGAACCGCACAGCCCCGGCAACAGCAGCTTAGTGACGGTTCCCAAAGTGTGAAGTGATTCAGGAATCCCAAGTCGGGGCGGCCCGCTGCTGTGCCCTCAAATGACCTGATATTATTTGACCTCATATTACTGTGTTTTTGCCTCGAGGTTCGTTTCCAGAGGGTTGAGAGCACTGCGCCCTGGCTAAAAACCTGGCTGCACGGGCGTCTCTGCGGCTCACCGCAGCGTTCGAGACATTGTGTTGCCGGTTCCGATCCCTCTCCTGAGCTCTGTTGGCCTGCTGCCTCCACCCTTGTAGCACCATGTACCGTTCTAACGGCAGCGCCTCGAAACGCTTCAAGGCCGGGGCTCGGGCTCTCGCTAGCGCCGCTTCCCAAGTGAATTTCCGAATTTCGGTTCCAACACAAGCCGTGAGATCCCGCCCCACGTGGGGATAAGATCTTTTTTTTTTTTTTTGTTAAGTTCCAGGGCGACGTGATTTCACCCCCCCCCCCCCCCCCCCACAAACTGCCCCTCCCTTTTTTCCTGCTTCCTCTCTTTCTGTCTCCGTCCACTCGGTCTGCTGCCGCTCACTTTCTCCGGTCTTACCCCCTCTCGCTGAACACACACACCACTGCGCTCGTGACTCAACTGATGGTTCCCCCCTCCAGGGAGACTCGAGGGGCTTCTTTCCTCCTGCCAGACCTCTTAATCCGGCCCGTCCAGGCCGCAGCCCTCTTCACCGCCCCCGTAATGACGCTGATCGGTCCGCAGGTTGCAGGCGAGGCGGTCACGGAGGCTTCCTCACGCGGGCTGAACCGCGGCGTTTAAGATCCCGGGCAGTGTGACGGCCCTCCACGGAACAAAGCCCCACAATCAATAGTATCACTGGGAAAACCGACCAAACGGTTCGATCAGTATTGAAAACTGATGAAACCGAAATGTGAGAATTTAGGGATGCGCTCACACTGATATCCGTTATCAAACCCCAAAGCCAGATGAAAAATAAGTGTTATTTTGGGTTTTTGACACGTAGAAGTGTGTTAGATGTCTCGAACGGAGGGGGGGGAGAAAGATTATATATATAATTGATCAAACCCTTCGTTTGACGTTGTGAGGACATCAAACTAATGGTGTGTATCAAGGCCCGCGGGCTTTTAGGCGATAACTAATTACTTGGAGAGATAAACACTGCGCTCATAGTCGACGAAGCTAAGGCAGGAGAAGCAATGATGGGTTGTTAGAAACACTGCAGTCAGCCGAGCAGGGTACGTGGTGAGAGACGATGCCGTCACATCAGCGCTGTTATATTATACATCCAGAAGGACAGGACGCTTCACCTTGTCAAAGATTGACAATCGTCGCAACACACTTTTGAATTACAGTCGTCCAGTGGGCTGAGGCAACAGGCAGGGAGCAACAAGGTGTATATACGCCACAGCTAAGCAGATGATAGAATATGCTGTTTACAATACCATTGCATTGTTGTGAATATTGCCTTATTCAGAATAAAATCAGAGCTTTAGTGTGCGCGTGTGAAAATCGTAGGTCTTTTTTTGTGATCCATTATATAAACATTATATAACATTTATTTATTATTATTATTATTATCTTTATTTTTTTTATTATTTATTTATTACTATTATTTATTTTTATTTATTTATTTATTTATTATTATTATTATTATTATTATTATTATTATTATTACTTTATTTATTTATTTAGCTATTTATTTATTGCATTCATGAGAGGCCGGTACAGTTTCTGTTTATAACGCGGTTGCTCTGTGGTGGTGCGGTCTCATTCGTCCGAGGGGTCAGAATTCCTTCCGGGTGGGGCATCCATCGTCAGGGAGGATTAGGATCAACCTGTTTCGCCCCGAGACCTCGGTTGGAAAGACGAGCGTCCGCATCCGCTCCGTGCGCCGAGGTGAACAGGGCGTCGGTCGCTATGACGCGGCGCGCACCCCAGCGGAGCGCGCGTAACCCTTTCAAAACTCGCCTTCCGACGACAAACTGTGCTGAGAACGTCCGGTCGCCGTACGTGGGAGGCCTCCCACGTACGGCATCGACATGGCAACCGGACATTTTCAGCACAGTCGCAACGGCAGGTGATCTGCGCTCGAAATGCGCGGCGGTGATTGTGGGCGGGGGTCGGGGTGTTTCGCTGCGAGCGGGTGTTTCGCTGCGAGCGGGTGTTCTGCGCGCTAGACGCGGCGCAGATGTGCAGGGGGCCCGGGGGTCACGCAACGCGGAGAGGACACGGTTGCTAGGATACCACCTCGACAACCCCAACCCCGCTGCCGGCGTCGGCTCCCCTGCATTGTCTGCGAGGACACACATTCGGAACGGCGCAATGCGTATGCGCGCGTGCGCACGCGCGCGCACACACACCCACACACACCTCACAGCCCCCAGGTCAGATTTAACAACTGTAATAAATTGTTTTCCCCTTCACAATCTTCATCACTCAACCTCACAAATACTGATCTCTCGCGCGCGCACGCACACACACACACACACACACCACACACGCGCGCACACAATCAAAATCTGCCACAGGGAAGCAAATATGGCGTGACCTCGCCCTCCCCTCCAGATGTGTCTGTGCACGCAGACAGGCCGGCAGACAGACTGCTGCAGTGTGCCGTAGCCATGTTGCGAGGCGCTCCATCACTGCAGCATTTGTCTTTTCCCACAGAGGCGGAATCTGCGCCCGCAGCAACACACACTCGGCTTCCAGGAAAGACCGTTGAGTAACCTTGTTGTCGTTCTTTTTTTTTATATTGATTCGTCTTTGGAAGGAATCGTGACGTCTTTGAAGGTGCAAGCGCGGGGCCGATGTGATATTTTACATGCCACCTCCTTGTGTCATTCAGCAGAGACGATGGGCTTTTGTGCCTGCGCCTGTGCGTGGAAACAGACGCGCGCACGCACTCACTCACTTTTCACACCGTTTCTTCTGCAGCGGCTCTCAGGTGATGCCTAGTTCTTAGACAGCAGCCAGAGCAGTGTGTTAATAGGCTGTCGCACTCTCGGCGCTGTGTTAACATGCTGGCTGCTGTTGCCGCTGCCGCCGCTGTGAGCGTCGCTATTTATAGTCCGTGGGTGTCGGGGGGTCCAGATCTGCCTACCAGATCGCCGGAGCTCCCCTGGGAGCCGCGCAGCACCACCTGCGGAGGCAGAGGGGCCGGGCGTTTCACTCTCCGGACTTCACAGTTGTTCCTACCGCCTCGAAATCGGTAGCGAGCGGGAAAATGTCGAGGTAAGACAGGGTGCAACCCGCATGAAGAGTTATCTGCTTTCAGCCAATGGCCTTGTGGTCCCCTGCCCTCTTCAACTTATTTAGAGAGGATGTGGAGCCGATAACAAAAAGAGCTGTACAACTGGTTTACCACCGCAACACACACTGCTGTTCTCTGGCAGTATTGATTTACACGTGACATATCAGCCATTATGGGTCTGTGTGTGTGTGTGTGTGTCTGTCTGTCTGTCTGTCTGTGTGTCTGTCGTTGCGTCTTCGCACACAGGGGTCGGTCCTCCCGAGCTCGGCCTCCTCACTATCCGTCTCTCCCTCTTCCCAGCAGTGCAGGGCGCTAGATCAATATGTCGGCTTTTCATCCGTCACTGGAATTGTATTTTCCTGACGTTAAAACGTTGTCGCAGGGTGATACACAATTTTCTACTCGGATGATGTCAGTCCAGTGATTATTAGAATACACTTAATGAAATATGTGAACTGCAGTTTCTGTGCGATAGAGAGGTGAGCGCAGTGACCGTATGACATCATGACGTCCACGAGTATTTTATGGGATTTCATTTGACCGCTCCATCCGAACCGCCGGCCTTTGAACGCCTACGTTACTCTGTTTTTATAGTGGGTATCTCTCTCCCAGGAAACTTTAACTTGAATAATTATTTGGCCGTTTTCTTACCCCTAAGGTCAGACTAAGCGAAGCGACGCTGCGTCGACGTTGAACCCCTCCGCGGCTGCCTTTCTGATACTGTTCGTACCTCCTCTGAAGCCCTTCGAATGACACGGGCTCAGAGGTGCGAGCGTTTCGCCTTTTTGTTATTTATTTAGATCGTAAGCCGTTGCACATCCGTTGCTGAAATGAAGAAATCCTTTCAGCCCGAGCCTCCAGTCGTCGCTCTGACACGCGCGCGCACACACACACACACACACGGACACGGTTGTGTGTGTTATCTATCGCTCTCTCTGTCCAGGGCTTCGCGTGTACAATGCTGTCGTTCAGTTGCTGTTGAGAATCTAGTTGGCATCTTGAACGGGATGAGTCCACGCAGCCAGCTTGCGAGCCTCCTCTAACTGCCGAGAACTGTGAGTTGTTGTCTTGTCAACACACGCCTGTTTCCCGTAGTTTAAATAACCGCCTCTAATGTGTCATTTGTCGCCCTTCGAGAACAAATGTATTCCCTCAACATTGCAAAGGTAAAAAACTATCCAGTCTCAGTCTCCTGAGAGTTGAGCTGCATGGGCTGCGTCGTGGCGGGGCAGCCATCTCCACGTCAAAGAGGGCCACGTATCTGAGGACGAAGCTCAACAACATGTCTGGAATAGTTCAACAATGTGTAAATGTCGATCGTCAGTCTTAACAACATCAGCATTGTGTGTGTGTGCGTGCGTGTGCCCGCCCTCCTTTCGCTCAGTGAGTTCCGCTACGCCTGAACGCCGGCCTTTAACGGGAGTTTGTGGACCTAAGCTGTGACAACGGCGCCCTGGCGGCCGTTTGTCCTGGCGTAGAGCAAGCACCCCCGCAGGTGGAGTGAGATGTAAACGGAGGAGAGAGAGAGAGAGAGAGAGAGAGAGAGAGAGAGAGAGAGAGAGAGAGAGGAAGGAACCCGGCGAGAGGAGGGTTAGGGAGGCGGCGGTGCGTTTCTTTTACAAAAGGTGCACGGGAGACGGGGATCAAGGCCGAGGCCGGGCCCCGTCAGTCCGCCAGTCGGCCGGGACGCCCGTAGGCGTGTTCCTCCGCTGTGAGGGGTCGCCCCCCGGCCGGGAGCGGGTCGGGATTCTGACGGCGGATTTCTCTGGTTCCGTCAGGCGGAATGGTGGGAACTATGCGTGTCTGGAATGCTTGGTATGGCCGCGCGACTCGGGACCCGCGGCAGATGATCTGAACGGAGACTTCACTGTCGGGGCTTTGTGCCGAGGGGAGACGAGGCGGCGGCTTGGACCCGGTTCTTCCCGGTCGGCGGATTTTATGACGAGCATGCAGTTTTTTGTGGATATTAGAGAATCGGGAACCCCTTCCGTAAACGTATCGGTGTATGTACTTTGATTATGCTTTAATATGCTGACCTTGTGAGCGTTTGGGAATGGAAGTATGGGGCAAAAAATAGTAGAATCGGTGTGAATCCTGTTCTTGTGTGTGGGAAGAAGGGGTGCTGTAAAGGACATAGACATAATGACCTACAGATGAATAGATAATATACAGTATGTACTGTGTGTGTATATGTATGTATATATATATATATATTTTTTTTTTTATGCTGCCGAATAACATGTTAGTGCTGCTTTCAGCCATTCCAGGTTTCTCACAACAAATTCAGCCGCAGTGTAAAATTCAACATGTCTGAGCTGGAGGGGGCCGTGATCTCCTCTCCTCCATACCCTTGTCCTCCGCTGGCCCTGTACCTCTCCCTCGCTCCCCTCTCCCTCTCTCCACCCCTCCACCTCTTCCCAAGCCCCACCGATTAAGCCAATTAAGTGAGATAGGCCAAAACAAAGAGGGCAGAGTGAAAGAAGAGGGGCCCGCTTCCTCCTGGTGCTTGGCCCATAGAGAACAACCCCCCCCCCGTTAGGATCTGGGGAGGGTCATAAGTGCACAGAGAGAAAGGAAGGAGATGAGAGGAGGAGGAGGAGGAGGAGAGAGCCAGGCGGAGGCCTCCTGCAGGGAAGCTCCTCTGGCCATGGGAGAATATATGGTATCACTTGAATATTGGGATTTTAGTTTTGAGCAAATTTTCAATGTAACACTGCCTCCTGAATCCATGCTCGGATCGTATTTTTTTTGTATTCCTGGCCGACTTGAGTCACGTAATTAATCGGCCCCCAATAGAGAATGAATTGCAAATCTTGTAAAAATTACCTCACAAATTAGAACTCAATTTGTCACATTTTGACACAGTCAGAATCAAACTGGATTAAAATTAGAGCTAATGTACCATTGTCTTTTTAACCGCCTGGGTCTGTTGTATGGCGCTTCACCTGGCATCAGCGCTTCATTATTTCCTTATCATTGGAATACCCCTAAGTGGTGTGTGTGTGTGTGTGTGTGTGTGTGTGTGTGTGTGTGTGTGTGTGTGTGTGTGTGTGTGTGTGTGTGTGTGTGTGTGTGTGTGTGTGTGTGTGTGTGTGTGTGTGTGTGTGTGTGTGTGTGTGTGTGTGCGCGCGTGTGCGTGTGCGCGCATGTGCGAAAGCCTTTGCCGTACCTCGGGGGAACAGTGCTGTCAAGGAGAACAGTGGTGTGCCGTGTCATCCGTTCTAGTCCCCTGCCACCCTCCCATAATCTGCCAGTGCCACCCCCGGTGAGAATTCCTGTCAGCGGCACACACACGTGCAGATGCCCAGGTCAAAAACGACGGCTTCTATACGAGCATGGATTCAAGATTCAAGAGATTCAAGATTTTTTATTTGTCACATACATATACATACTTCCATACATATATGCAGTGAAATGTAATAAATGAAATTGTAATAATTCCGCACATGGTTGGACACCTGGAGGTTTATTTGTCTGTTTGTCTATTTGAGCCTTTGGTATTCTTCACGGCTTCATGCTCATTCATACTCATTCATACTCATTCATACTGACCTCAATTCAATTCGTGCTGTTGTCACCTGTTGCCTCCCCACCCCGCCCCACGTTTTTCATTGTTTGTGATTTTACCAGTTCTTCATCAGAAATGTACGTCGGTGACTCTGATCAATGTGTTGCTGCAGGGACGTGCTACAAAAATACAACCCCCCACCCCCCCCCAAAAAAACCCCACTTTATCGTACCTCACACTACAGGGAAAATCTGGCAAGATTTTAGAGCCATCGAAAAAATCGGGACTTTGCTCACGGTCGTCGGAAAAGTGGGAGTGAGGCACAAAATTGGCTCGATGACCTTGTAGTGTGCACCCCACCGTACGCAGCCGTGCGCGTCCGTTAAGTGTGTTCAGACTGACTTCCCCCAGAGATGTTGAGCGCACTGCTGCGCCTGTCGGGGGAAGCTCTGTTGGTTCATGCACCACTGGTGTCCTATTGCCACCACTAGGTCATTACAGTTGCATCATAAAGCAATAATGTGTTATTAGACGACTAAAGCAGAACCTGACCAATAGCAGTAAGGTCGAGACACACTAGCTTTTATTTTATTTTATTTTTTTCCAGTGTAGAGGTTGACCATCGATTTGCCTCAATCCATCCGATTGAAATGCACGTCATTTGCATTCTGTGTTGCAACAATTTAGGCATTGGCTTAAAACCCCATCTACATTTGGACGGAAACAATCGTGCAATCCTTTTCAAAGTGAGCGATGAGCTCAGTTTATCTAAAACTGACAGTCGAGGCGTTTCCTCGGGTCTTTTTGACGGAGCGGCAGGGCGGGCCAGGGAGAGGTGGCCTGGGGGCAGCACGCGGAGATTTGGATGCCCCACGCTGAGACGTAGGATTTTGCTAAGAGCCAGTCAGCCTGTCAGGCAGCTGGTGGAGGAATCCCCCCCACCCCCACCCCCCCCAGCAACCCATCAGGTTGATCAGCTGCCTCCCCCGGCCGCGACAAAAAGAACAAAAGCTGAACTAGCTTAACAACAGGCTGGGGGCAGCAGCAGGAAGCACGTTAAGTGAAAAGCTCCTGACTCAGGATAGGGCGTAAGGCGGATCGGCGGGACGGGGGTGCACGTGCCAGTGCGCCATAAAACTGAACAGAGGCGGATGATTTCCGTGAGTGCAGCAAGCAGATGGAGAGCTGTCGGTGATAGCCCGCACGCACGCATTTCTGCTTCCTCTCGGCGCCTGCAAATTTGTTGGCAGGCTTGAGCTGGCCGACTGGAACTGTACCGGGAACAGGCTTGTGAACGAGTCGCCGACCGTTCTGTCACTTGGCAAACACACGCGCACACACACACGCACACACACACAAATACACTCATACACGCACACACACATACACGCATACACACACACATACTCATACACACACACACACACACACACACAGACATAGAAGTGCTGCATTTACACAACAGGCATATTAATTGTGTAGTACGGCTGCAACTAACGACTATTTTGATACTTGAATAATCTATCGATTGAAACAAATGATCGACTGTTCGGATTATGATTCCTACAATTACTCAATGGCTCTTGTTCAGCTATCAGCTTTTAAATATAGCTTGAGGTTGTTTTGGGCCTGTGCTACCTAAACAATATAGACAATAAATATGAATATTCTTTTCATTAAATTTCTTGCTGATACGGAAGACAAATGAAAAATCCATTATCCATTTCTTCTGTCAAAATCCATAAACCAAGGATAAGCAAAGTAGCAGCAATAAAATCTAACCAAACTACTCAGTCAATCTCACAATCAATAGTTAAGCCAATAAATCAAACAATCCATCTAAATTTTAAATAAATAAACAAGAGGGCCGAGCCCGTGAACGCAGCACCACTTCCTGCTGTCTCTCCATCCGGTAGCAACTTTCTAACCAGAGCCATGTCAGCCATGTCAGCCATGTCAGCCATGTCAGCCACGCCAGCGTCTGATAACGAGAACGAGTTCGCTTGTTAATCGAGCATCGTCCTCTCGGACAGATGAATAAGATGTAAATACAAAATGTTAAAATGGGTCGCCAAATATACTTTGCGTTTATATACCTGTGGGCCCACCCGAGTAGAGTCTACGTGTGGGGAAACTCTGCAGTTTTTGACCGAGTTAACAGTGACATGCTCCCACCCTTTGGTGGTTTTTGGTTGTGGGGGCGTGGCCGTGGCGCTGTTGTTCCTTTCACTCCAGAGAACAAATAAATCGACAAATAGATCGTTGACAACTAATTCGGTCATCGATTTTTGTCGACTACATCGATAATTTTTTGTGCAGTGGATGCCGAAATCCAGGAAAAGGTTTCTCCTCACTGGTTGTTGCACTGTGTGGAGGATTAGATTGGATGCATTTAGTGGATCGCCAAAGCTGGGTTGGTCAGTCATGCATAAGATCACATAGATAAAACAATACATTACATTCCAAATTGTGTGTGTCATTGCTCAGGACTCAACCAATACTCCTAAAAATCGACTGCAATATAAAAAATGGATAACAATGTGCAAACAAAAAATGTTAGTATATACATATTAAAATCAATAAATACAATGGCGAACAAAGCTTATACAATGCAGCCCAATACCTGGAAAGTGAGTACTGGTGCTGCAACTGTTGGTGCAATACACAAAAAAACAGAGCTACCGACACCACAATGCATACAATTTCACATGTTTTTTGCAGGATTGTAAATCCAACCGAACGGCTGAAGGCTCAAATTACTCCATCCTTTACAGATCCTGAAACGATTTATGAGTGTGGGTGGAGAAACTACTGCGCAGAGCAGACTGACAGTCTGGCTTTTTTTGCTTATGTTTAAGAGGCAAGTATGTAACGGCAAAATGCCTCAGCTTTTGAGATGTTTTGGAAGGTCCATCTCCCCAGTTTCACAGGAGCCAGGTTCGTTGGTCCGAGACAGGCTTCAGATAGCTGCAGCCTGTCAATATCTCGGCACTGGACACACAAGGGTGAAATTGGTATCGACCCTCTCGTCAGAAAGACACAAAGCTTATTTCGTTGCCTTTAACAAAGCGGTTGTGTTGTGCTCTTCTAAAAAAACAAAAAACAAAAAAAAACATCAACAACAACAGTATTGTTGGTTTACTGGCCGTGGGAATTCTGTGACTCGCTGTATTCATTAGGGGCCACGCTGGACCTGCGGCGAGAGGAGAGGGAAAGCAGAGGAACCCCTTGGGGGGGGGGGGGTCATTTGGGAGGATGAAGGGGTGGTGGAGGGCCGCTACTCCGGAGATAAATAGGACTCCCTCTCTTCAGCTCCTCCTACGCATACCCGGCTCCGACCCCACCTGCTCCCCGGCTCGCTGTCGTCTGGCCCCGCCCCCTACCCTTCCCCGTGAGCGCACCCCGTGGCCTCTGAACCTCTGGTCGCTGGGTTGCCGTGTCAAACAGAGGGCGCCAACTGTGATACGGAGGTGGGGGGGCCCGCGGTTGAATGAGAGAAATACCATAGAGCCACAGCTGTAATGATGGTTGGGTGCGTCACAGGCTCTGGGAAGGCCATGGGGTGTACTTTCCGGTACATTCTAACGGCTGATCAGTGAGGACAGTGTTATTCCCCGGAGGTGGAGTATAATCTCGTGTGCCGCTGGATAGAATGACAAACAGAGAGACAGAAGGGCGGTGATATGCGATAGGGGCGGCAGATGTTGGGGCTGCAGTCTGCCTCGTAAAAGAGCTTTGATGGAGGCTGGACGTGTCGCGGGGGGGTTTTCCTCATTCCTCTCCCGCGTTGATCTGAATGTCCGACTGCTGCGGCGTCGCAGGGGAACACGATGCCGACCCCCGGGTTCCATCTTTGTTTTTCTTTTCATAAAAGGTTGCCACCCTCGCTGTAAGATTTATAGGAAATGTTTGCGATGGTTTGAGCCTCGCTGATGAGTGTTGCCGAGCTGTAAAACATAAGATTTTTTTTTTTTTTTTATTGGAACACAACATAACATTAATTGTATGAAATTATGCCACGAGTAACTGCAAACTGTGTCGTTTTGGAATAATTTATATAATTGTTTATATAATTAGATAATTGTAGATTATAATGTCTGCCATGCAGCGTTTCCGTTATCCGGTAATTGCGGGTTTTCGACCGGGAAAACCTGTTCTGAAATGTCCGACATATTTAAATCTCTCCGGTCATAATGTCCGGTGAAAATAATTCCCTCCAAGCACAGTTTAAATTATTGCTGGGTGGATAATTTTCCATTAAAGGGGGGAAAAAAAAAAAGAAAAATTTGCAGATCTGTTCGTTTCGGCGTTCGGCAAGTGGCAACGGGAAACCAATCAGTTTGGACGATCTAAAGCTGATCTGAAAGCTTCACCTCCGACCAATCACTTTTGTCGATATAGAACTAAGCCCCGCCCCCTCCCGCGTGGAGCGGTAGCGCTTGTAAACACACACACACACACACACACACACACACACACACACACACACACACACACACACACAGAGGGGCAAAGCACAGCGTCCAGAAAGGAAACAGAAAGATGACGTGTTGACGTAGATGACGTAGGGACACATACATCCGTAGTTTGGCGTTTTTTGGGGTTTAAGTTCTGAACCAAAGCAGACGGTAAATATTCATTGTGTAAAATATGTCGACGTGACGTCCCAACAAAGATGGACAACACCACAAACTTTATTATTCATTTAGACCTACTTGTTTTTGATTTGATCAAAATTGTACTTGAGTTAAATGTTATTTAAAGCGGCTGAAACTTGTTACTTATTGTTCACGAACGGAAATTATTTGATTTCAAGTCGTAATATTCGTAATAAATATATTTTTTATTTTTAAAAGGGTGTAACTGGCGGGATTTATTTTATTTAAAAAAAAAATAATTAGACATCTACATGCCTTGATGACCCATTGTTTATATAACCTGCTTATCAAGTGTTTTCAAGCTCAATAAACACAGATAATATTTGACCGGAATCTCTCCCATTCGTCCGGGAAATTGAAACCTTCCAGGACACGTTGGCCGGCACCAATTTTTTTCTAACGTAGACTCTGCTGCTGTGTACAGCATGTTCAATATCTGTATGTTCAAATACTCTCTCTAATCTCTCTCTCTCTCTCTCTCTCTCTCTCTCTCAAAACCCATTTCTACGATAAACTCAGTGAGGCAGGGTATTGCGGTATCCCAAAATTCTCTCGTTCTCTCATTTGATAGCGGCACACGACATGTGGCTCTCTCTCTCTCTCTCTCTCTCTCTCTCTCTCTCTCTCTCTCTCCGAGCAGTGTTCTCGCCCAACCCCGTATTGCTCATTGCTTCTTTTTTCCGGTCCCTTTCTCTGCAGCTCCGCCCACCTCTCGCCTGCATCCCCTGCTAATCTGGTGGCAGCCCCTGACCACAAGCCCTTTGTTGGTCCCCATGGTGATGCGGCTGCGCTGACCCATGAGCGCGGTCCATTCAGCCCAACGATCAGAGTGAACGGGAGAGGCTCTGGGTTTATTAGGAAAAGGGGGCCAGCTGCGTGTCCTTTGTCTTTCTGGGACGCACAAAAGACAGAGTGTGTCAGCTGTGTCCACGTGCCCGTGTGCTTCCTTCGTGGGCTGTGACTTACAGGAGAGCATTTCGATGCAAACAGAGAGATTTTTTTGAGGCTGAAATGTTAACGAATTTCGCGACTGGCGCCTACGACGTGGGACAAACCAACGAGGGTGGAATACAGTGTAGACATCCAACAACAACAACAACAACAACAACAACAACCAAAAAAAAAAAACCACAAGAGAAGGCGACCGATGTGGGATTCATGAAGCGGCCGCCAAGTCGATCCTTACCTGAAGCCATTACATTGGTGTTGATTTGCCCGGGGTGGGGGGGGATCAGCTGTCAATCAAAATGAACCGAACGTCAACACCTGGGAGGGAGTGCAGGCCGGGGCTCGGCTACAGCGCCTCACGGCAAAAAGCCCCAAGAAGAGAAGAGTGAAGATGCCTCCTTGCCCATGGGATGTTCAGGCCAAGTGCTTTCCAGTGAAAGCCAATGCAGCCCACGCTGTCGTGTGTGGCATGGCGGCCTTGGTATCACTTGGAGTCTTGGAGTCTTTTGTAGCCGCTTCTTTATTTTTTTCGGCCCACTGTTACGTAGATGGCTTCTCAGATTTCAAGCTCTCGAAACAGGCGGTCGGCACCGGACTCTGTTCATGCAAAATGCCCCTCGGCCGCAAGTTTGCCAATTTCCGCTCAATCCTCCGCCCTATGACCTACGCAACTTATACCCCTGAACTGGTTTAATGTTCGTGAGTGCAAGCATAGATCAAGGACTACTGTCGGACGCCTCGTGGAGGGGGAGCGCTCACGTTCGGCCACGTAGTAGTTTGGCTGGGTGCTCACTATTTGGCTTAAATTGCACGAAGCCTTTAAGAAGCAGACATTCAAGGTCGGAGCCATTCCACCACGCTGCTGCATGCCTCCGAACGTGCACATTTTGATTGTCCTCGGTGAGCTCGGCATTAACCCCGCTTGGCTCCGAGGCTGTTTGTGTGTTTGCTTTGCAGACGACGGCTCAGAGGCAGCAGTTGGGGGGGGGGGGGGGGCTTTAGGCGAATGGGAAAACCGGAGAGGAGGTTGTGCCGGCGGTGATGTGCATTACCGAGCGCTCTGGTCTCGCTTTTTTTTTTTTTTTTTTTTTTTGGCCAAATATTTTGGAGTTTTTTGCTGAGGATACCGCTCAGATGATGCGTTCGAGCCGTTCTAACATGCCTCTGTAGCCCTCCTGTGCCCGGCGCTCCGTCTCGGTGTGTGTCGCTCCGGATGAAGATGCCGCTGCTCCCCACACCCGCTCCCCGTCTCTGCGAGTCTGTTGTGTGACGTACGTAAACGTTCGCTTATTTCGCCTTATCAGTCCACCAACGTCTGTTTCTGAACAAATTTGAGGCGAGGGATAAGCCACCCGGGTGCTGAGTCTTCACTCGTATTGGATCTGCCAGGCCCGGTTTGAGAGTTTGTTCCGTGGGGGACGCACCGGGACACCGCACCAGGGATTTGTTTTGTTTCATCTAAACGTCGCAAAGTAAAATAAAATAAATACATCTACGATAAAAACACACTAGTTTTTACTGGTTTTGTTTGGAGAAAGACACATTATTTTTTAAATACTTAAATTTCCATCGCCTGCAGTTTCTTTACGGACAATTAGTATTAATTCCTCTTTCTTTGAATGGATTTGTGCTGGTCTTCCCAGCGGCGCTCGTTTCTCTCCAGCCGTGGGCGGCGTAGCTAAGGGATGCAAATTTGAAGGGGTTGTTTCAAACACACGTTTTCTGAAATAGACAGCTCGCAAAACAGCGTTGTCTCATTGCACAGTTTGTGTGTTAGCAGGCCCATCAGAGACCCTCATTTATGTGCGCAAGCACTGAAAAGGTGAGCTTTTCGTCATAGCCCCCCTTTAAACTGGAAACCCCCTTTAAACCCCTTTAATCTCCCTATTAGTGTTCCCCCTGTCGTCGCCATGAGCTGGCGCGCCGGCACTTATTGCAAAAATGTGTTCCCTGATCGAGAATAATTTGTAGCTGCTTCAGGTGCTCGCAGTGTTCAGCGGTGTATTACCATTTTCTTTCTAGACGTGTTAGGATTATACAGTTATTATTAATGTAACTGCCGAGACTCTCACGGTTGGGGTCAATATCAAATTTCACAAGATTGCCTGTGTTTGATGGGTTACACTACGTCCCAGAATATATATTATTTTCCACGTCAGGGTTGACACCCGCCTTTGCTCTCGGATGGTCAAGTCATTTCCTTGACAGTATGCCTTAGAGCGGCCATTCCCAAACTTAATAACGCCGTGGCCTAATTTGAAATCCGAATATCTTCTGTGGCCCAGTGACGAGATATAAGACAAGATAAGATCCTGATCATCATTTCAGAATCAGAATCAGAAATACTTTAATAATCCCAGCTGGAAATTACTTGAATTTTATTTAAATCCCATGGCTTTGTTTTATTAGTTCTCATTACTTTTTTAAATGTGAATATTTAATCACAAATATTTCATGGTAATTTCATACCTAATCAAATGAATTAAAAACGTTTTATTTATTTCTTGAGATGACCTCTCGCTGCCCACATGCAGTACCTCCACGACCCACCAGGGGGCCGCCGCCCACACATTGAGAATCACTAGAGGATTTTTTTCTTTTTTTAATAGGATTTTTCAACAAAATAATAACTATTCACGGATTACCACTTTAAATACTTAAACTCTGCATCATCTCCTTGTCCAAATTCATAATCTTGTTCTAATCTTAGCTCCAGCCTCCTCTGCTTATTCTTCGCGGTTGCTCATCAGTGAACCTGCCTCCACTCAAAAGAAACAGAGATTACACAGTTTAATCTTGATTAGTCACCACCTCGCCGGCTGCAGAGCGCTGCTTATTGGAGCAGGAAAAGGGAAGATGGAGGCAAGGGCGAGCAAAGATACGCCACTGTAATGACTGGGGGGGAGAAAAGTCATGTCTCTCCCGACAGGAAGAGGTCCCCTCGGACTCCAGAGTCACGGCTGTCATCAGCGTCGGAGGCAACGAAAAGGAGGATTCTGAGGTGGCAGGAAGGCCAAAGCAGAGGAGTGTTTTTTGTGGCGTTTTGCACACACAGCCGATCATCGAAGGGAGGAGCAAGTCCATGCCCCCCCCCCCACGATGGAGCTGACGGCGGCGGCGTGCCGCTCGTCGGGGCAAGGCTTGGAGTGCGATGTGGAGTGTGACGGGAGCTTAGGCGCACCGGCCCCACCCCGGCTCGTTGTCAAAGGAAGCACTGGAAGGAAAGTCCGGCGACACCTCGGTAACAGAGCCCATCGAGGTGAAGCTCAGGATACAGCGTCACCGACTTGGGAGCCGTGCTTCAGCGCTCGTCTCCTCCAGGGCGGGCTACGCGTCCACGAATCAATTCCGCATTAGGAGCAATACGCCGTATAAGGTTTCCCATAGTACAATACGACATTTTTATCCCAAAACAAATGCAGTCCGTTGTTTTCAATGAGAAATAGTAATTGCCAATTCATTGATTTTTTTTTCTGTTTTGTCTTAAAACTAAAGCTGTCGTTTAACCCAAAACTTTTGGGTTAAACAACGACTTTTGGGTTTTTGTTTTTTTTCCCTCACTTGGAGTCACTGGAGTCAGAGTCTTTCAAATGAATCCAGTATTGACAGAATAGCTTCAGCCAGTTAAACATAAATAAAATGATTGTGCTGTACTTAAATGTGTTGTGTTTTCCCCCTATTCTTTTCTCCCATCCTTACTTCCAACTTATCTGTACCTCTGCATGTCATCCGTACATTCACCTAGAGCCTGGACAATGCCGGATTTTTGGGTCCAATGCCAATCCCAATTTTGGAGAGTGTTCGCCCACCGATTACTGACATTTTGTCAAAAAGTGCAAATACATTTGAAAGGGTATATTTTATTAAAGTTTTTATATTTCAGAACATTAACTTATAAGCAAACAAATAAATAAAAATAAACAAACTTTTTATTTAAATATTTTTGATATAAATATATTTATATTAAACTTCAATATATGAATAGAACATTTAACCTGAACTATACAATGAACAAGCAAACAAGTAAATCTAAAATTCAGTGTTTCCCATACATAGATTTATTTGTGACCGCCTGCCACACCATCAAATTGACTGTCACATATTGATTTTTAATTTTTTTACAATTTAAAATTGGTCAAATCGTATTTCACTGTAGAGCCACGCACGGCGCATTGATTTGCTCAGCCCCTCCTGGCCCCCGCTTGTCTCTCGGCCTCTTACAAATACATTGACAACGGAGCCAGCGGGGAATAGCCCCTCCTCTCAGTGCACACTCTGAATGATCATGGGTGGGATGTTTGGGTTGGGTACTTGGTACTACCATGGCACCGGTTCCTATACGTTGGGTATGTACCGGACCGAATCACAACGTAGATTTCGGTGCCTCATTGGCCTCACATGCTGATTGACAAATCAACCTTTTGAATCTTGAATATTTAAATATTCGCCCCTTTTAACTGCAATTGCCAACAGCACACATTGAGCTATGGGGTTTTCCGGGGTGGCAGGGCGCTGTTGGGTTGTAGGGGGCTTGGTTGGCCGGGGGTCGGCCGGGTGGGCCCCCTGCCGGCTGGGTTTGAGTCCTGCAGGCTTGCGCCTGGTGGTTTCTGGCGTTCTACAATCTGGCAGGGCTGCAGAGGGCACCCCCGGGTGCCTTCCGGGGCCCCTAGGAGGCCGCTTGCTGTCGTGGGTGTGGGTTGGTGTGCGGGGGGCGGCTATCGGCCATTACTCCTGCTACGCAGCTTCTCTCCGGCGGGTGCCCGCAGGAGGGCCCACATACCTGGCGGCCTGCAGGTGTCAGCGGGTGGGGGGCTGACATTCAGATGCCCTGTTCTGAGCACACTGCAATGTGGGTGGGCGTGGGGGCCCCGCTGGCTCGGGCGAAGTGTCGGTTTGTCAGCAGGACCTGGCTCCAGGCCTGTATTCCGTGCCTGGCACCCGCGGCCCGGATTCTGCGGCTGCATCTTGTGCCTGCACATGGGGGTTGTATGTGTGCAGGGTCTCCTATGCTTCTTGGGGCCGGGCGTGGGTGTTGCTCCGTGGGCTTCTGGCTTCTCTGGGGGTTAGGGGGTCTTCTGTGGCTGCAGGGCGGGTTGCTCGGGGCTTTCATTCGGCCGTGGGGTATCTGTTTGGCTGCGGGCCTCAGGAGTGGCTTCGGTGCCTCTTCCGCTGCTCGGAGGCGTTACAATATTATAACGACCGTATACACCACAACCAATTGGGACAAATCCTGTACACACACACGCGCACACACACACACACACACACAAAGCCGGTCTCATCACAGGCATGCACACACCTGCCTTGAACTCACCCCCAACACCCTCCTGGTTACTTCCCTCTCCTTTTCTCCCTCGTTTACTGCCATAACTATGACAGGAAGAGGCCACGTGACCAATTGCTGTTCCAGTTTTCCTGGACTTAATTCACTCTGTTTTTTCGATACATGTTGTCATCTGATGTTTCTATGTTTATGTTTTTCCATGTACATGTTGTTTGGTTCTATGTTTATTTGTTTCACCCGTGGTAATTCTCCCCTCGTGGAGTAGTTATTAGTTGTTCATTTACCAAAACATGGTAAGATAGGCCTCCAAAGAGGGGCATTGGTGGTGGCTCTGTGTGACAAAAAGCTCTTGTCATCCTACAGGTCGTCCACAGGACAGTTAAAAAAAATAATGAATAAAGATTTTGATTGCAGGTTGAGAAGTTGCACTCCACTTGCAGACTAACTCTGTCCTAGATGCAATGGCACAAATACTCTGTGTAATACGCCCAGCATGCTGACAGCACAGGTTAAAAAAATTATAATCATGAAAATCTGCCCTCCGGTGCTCCTGAAACCTCACGCGCTTTCACTAACATTAACGTTTGGAGCACGCCACTTGTAATCCTCTGTATGACACGCCACTGCTTTTCCTCTTCCTCTGCCAACGGTGCAACTCACCTTCTAACTTTTGGTCGAGAGCCAAACCGCAGCAGCGCTCGTCAAGGTCACATTATGGTGGCACAGCCAGTCAGATAGAGGAGGCGGCCGTAACAGTTTTCACTACCGATAATGTCCAGTTCATACAAACTGTCAGTTATTGGTTTATGTGTGAAAAGCATGTGGAAAGTACTTAAGGACGAATGGGTTTAGTTCATTAAAAACTCGAATAAATTCTCGCTGCCGATCCCGATGTCGTCAAAAAAGTAAAATTATGGCCGATATATCCGCCAAAACAATATATCGGTCTGTTTCTACACTCAACATTCTACACCTGCTTCAAGGAGGGAGACAGGATGTCTTTATCTTGTTAAGCCCCGTTCCAACATGGAATCCGTAACATTGCTGGATAAAAAATATCTGGCAAGGCAGTAGGCAGTCATTCCCACAAAGCGTCCTTTACAGAAATGTTTCGTATGGAGTCTGTTCCCACTTAGATGACTGTTATGAATACATTACGTCACGCTCACGAGAGAGGTGTTTTAATATCACACGAGACTGGGCAACAGATTCGGTTTTTAGAGCAGGGCTTCGCTCCCCGTCTTCCCTGCTTGGCAGACTTTTCCCTCCGCTGACTGAGAGGGGACAGAGCCCCCGTCCCCGGACACAGTAACCCTAATCCAGTGTTATTAAATCACTGTCATCGTCTTCAACCTGTCCTACACCCTCTGCCCCCGGAGAAGGAACGTTCTCCACCTGTTCTACCTCTCCCTGTCCGCTCACTCTCCCTCCAGCTCCACGCATCACGATGCCACCACATCCATCCCAAACTGTGAAAGACACATCTAGTGTCGGAGTGGCATTTTTAACGAGAAAAAGAAGAACATTTAAGAATATAAAGACCTGTCTCCGTGGAGATTGGACGTGTTTCGGTCTCTCGTCTTTGCAGCCGAACTTCACGCTTCAGATCCGTCTCGCCATTTTTCTAAGGTTTTTTTTCTTCCCGAAAACAAAGCATTTTTAAATATTTGTAGGATATGAACATTCATAAAAACCCACTATTTGTGCTTTATTTGATTTCAGGCTCCACCGCTTTTTTATGGAAATGTTACTGCTACCATTCACACATAATTCCATTCACAGCCATACCGGTAATTTGCCGCAAATCTTACTGGGTCGAGAGTGGGACGATTTACAGAACGACTTTTACAGAACATCGACACCGGCTCCCATTCCCACAAGACGCCAATACGGAACATTGCTGGTAGATTTACGGATTTCAGCGCAAGTGGGAAAGGGGCTTTAGTGGGTCAGATTAGCATCAGAGTGCCCCTGATGGTAGAAACCTCAGAGTAGATTAAAGCAACAACTCCACGACACATTGACCATTTAGAAACATTTTAACAAAATAAAAGCGCAAAAACACATCTTAACACAAATTCACACTCACACAGTCCTGTTAAGCAGGTTTTTTTTTTACATTTCTAAAATTATTCAGAGCAGGTGAGAACATGGATTGAGTTAGCGTGTAGCCACCTTTAAATCTTGATGCAGTGGTTTTTCAAGGCGCTAAACCCAGAGACTGAAGTTAGAGAATGATAAATAAATATGCAATATCCAGCTGTAATTAATTCTATATACAGATGTATCATTTAACTTAAGTTTTTTTTTGAGAATAATTAATAGAAGCACATTCATGAACAACTTTGTCATGTTCGCCAATATCAAAATGATTCCAGCATTTGGCCCTTTTTGCTTCACAAGACTTGACTCATTCTCGCAGTCTCTGAATCGTGCTTATTCGAAACCAATTGACAACTTGATATTTTTAAAATGTGTGTTTTTGCATATAGATAGGCCCAGTCTCTCCAGATCCACAACGGTCCATAAAATCAGCTAAGTGCATGAAGCTTGTCTAACAATATGGGGTCAGAGGTCAAACAAATGCTTCCTGACCTTTCCCCCCTTTTCATTGTCATAATGCTGGTGTTCAGAGTTGATGATTAGTCTTGAATGACTATGAAATTGGCATTTTCCTGGTTGGTAGAGGGTTGTAATGGATATTGTTGAGGTGGCATATCTAGCAAATATGAAATCGCGATCCGGAAAACATACGGATAGCCGCATAGAGAATTCTGCAAGTCATACAACACAACAGCTCTCGACCAACCTAATCTCTGATTGGCCAGAGCCGGCACACCAAAACATTGGCTCGGTCGATTAATCAGCGCCTCCCCCCCGCGCCCCAGGATCTTTCCAGAAGCTTGTCAATAATGTGCCTGTGGATGTGCATTTTACTAGTGCCAACCTATAAGTAAAGGACAGTGTGTAATGGCTTTGGGCTACAAAAAACGATTTAGCCTAAATATGTGGCCTATTTTTAGAACCACTGCTGTCAACTGTCGCTGTGTCCTTCACTGTAGACACGCTGCCTTTTGCCAAGTGCAGGCGGTGGCTTGGAGGGCACTGAGTTTGGTTTTGCATGATATATCAAATGTTCTACCGTATAATGGGTTTTTTTCTGGGCTTCCTTCAAGTGGCAGGACCTGGTGTGGCAATCCCTATCGTTTGATCCGCTCACTCTGAGCCACTCGAATGCACCGCTTATTGCTCTATCGCTTATCAAGAATGAATACAGACCATACAGACTAGCACTGGCCAGTTTATCGATCTGATATCGGTATCGTGAAATGAGACTAGATATGGACTGGAATTTTTGTTATTGTGATATCACAATATAGTTGCAGTAAATGTTGCCTTGAAGACAGCGTTACAGTAAAGTAATTCAATGCCCTGAACTCCATAGAGTGTTGTCGCTGTTCTCATACGTTGCTACCTGCTTGGTCATAATAACCACATTACTAATGATCGTTTCTCTAATATATGTCTTGTGTGTTCATTATGAAAGCACCGATAGTCATCGCCAAAATATTGTCTGATTATCGATCTCGGTATACATCAATATTTATGATAGATGATGTTTGATTTTGTCCCAGCCGTACTGCACACACACACACACACAGAACATAAGGTGGGTCGAAGAAATATGGACTATTTGTCCATGTCAGCAGCAGAAATGGCTGACATCATCCCCGTTTCTCATTTCCTCACCTCCTCACCTTTCTCCTTCCCACTCTTTTTGGCAGCGGAAGTCTCAACAGATTTACGATGCCTTTCCTTCCTTGAATAATTTAGCCGCAATATCGGTCGACAGGCTTTGCATAGCGAAGTGACAGCAATCTCATTAGATACAAGTTGACATTTGGACCACTGATTTAGTGGTTCATTGTTAACTAGATTTCCTTTCTCGTCGCTTTCACCATGGACACCTGGGAATATCGTCACACCTGTTATTGTCCTGATAGAATTGGTTTGATTTTAATTCGTTTTCACAATAAATCGGCTTTTAATTTATCTCAATCTGAATATATTTTCGGGTGTTAATGTATTTATTTTAATAGTATAGATTCAAGATGTTTATTTATCACATACATATACATACAAGCATACATACTATATGCAGTGAAATGTCATTGCAACGCACCTGTAGATTATGCACAACAGTTACAAGGAATTTATTAGTTTCCGTTAATTAGCTAGGTAGGAATTAGGTTAACTATTATGTTGGTTTTAGTAACTATTGTGCATAATCTCCGGGTGCGTTGCGAAGACATTTCACTGTATATATGTATGAAAGTATGTATATGTATGTGACAAGTAAACCTCTTGAATCTTGAATCTAAAGTGAACACAATAGCTAAACTGATTACTACCTAACTAAACTGACTGCTTCCTAAAACGTAATGCAGTTAGTTAATAGAATGAAATAAAATAAAATAATAGTCAAAAGGTACTGAGTGGGGGTACAAAATAGAAATAAAAGGAATAGACTATTATCTACTGTATATACAGTTTTGTGCAGCAAATGGCATGTGAATAAAGTAAGGTAGTGTGTGCAGAGATATACAGTACAGTATACAACAGTACAACACAGCAATACAATAACACCGACCAGTACAGAAATACAGCACAGTATGCAGTAACCCAGAACAGTGACACAGTATGCAGTACAGAATGCAACATACAGTACAGTAAGGCAGTGGGGCCTGTGTGTGTGACTCAGTGAGGGCCCTGGTGAGGTCAGCATTGACAGTCCTTATGGTTTAAAGGGAAGAAACTCCGTCTCAGTCTCTCTGATTTCGCTGTGTGACTGTGGAGGTGCTTGCCCGACCGCAGCAGCTGGAACAGTCCGTTGTTGGGGTGGTGAGGATCCTTCATGATGCTGAGGGCTCTGCTACTACACCTCCTGGTGAATAAGTCCTGCAGGGAGGGGAGGGTAGTTCCAGTGAACGCACAGCTGAACGCACCAAACTCTGCAGGGTGCGCACCACCCTAAACAGTACAGTTCCCAAACCAGGCAGTGATGTTGCCTGTCAGGATGCTCTCACTGCTCCACAGTAGAAGGACTTGAGGATCCTCACTAAGACTCTGAATTTCTTCAGCTGCTTGAAGGTGGTAAAGATGCTGCCTCGCCTTTCTCACCAGAGTGTCTGTATGTATAGTCGATGTTCAGTCCTCTTTGATGTGGACTCCCAGGTACTTGAAGCTGCTCACCCTGTCGACACAAGTCCCATTAATCACCAGCGGCGCGTGCGTCCTCGGTTGTAATCCCTTCCTAAAGTCCACAATCAGCTCCCTGGTTTTGCTGACGTTCAGCAGGAGGCTGTTGTCCTGACACTAGAGTGACAGTTCAGCCACCTCCTCACGATAAGCCTTGTAACTCAAATTAGCCGGTGAGTTAGCGGTGTTGTTGCCAGCCTCACACCGTGCATAAAGGGAGTTCAGTTCATTGGCTAGGGAGGCGTCCACCCTCATGGCTGGGGAGGGGCTGGCCTTGTAGTTTGTAATAGTCCGCAGTCACAAGCGTCTGGTGTTCCGTTGCTCCACCTGTAGCTCCACTGTGTCCCTGTACGTCCGTTTAGCGTCCTTCACCGCCATCTGCAGCTTGTAGGACTCTGCTTTGTAATTGTCCATATTTCCAGATACAAGACCATCGTTATAAACATGCGTGCGAGCTTTCAAAGCAACGCGGATGGATTTATCGACCCACAGTTTGTGGTTTGGAAATATCCAAACTTTCACCGTGGGAACGATGCTGTCTGCCAACGTAGCTATGAAGCTCGTAGCTACTTCCGTAAACTCGCTGACGTCACTGGAAATTGATTGGAACATGTGCTAGTGCACGTCACTCAGAGCATCCTGAAGCGCGGCCTCCGATTGGTCCGACCACCGCTTTACGTCCCTCGTCACTACCGTTCCATGCACGATGCAAGGCTTGCAAACAGGAAGCAACGATATGGCAGCGTGATCGGATTTTCCGAAAGCAGGGAGCGAGACGGTCTTGTCCACTGGTGGCACACGTGATGTGTTGGTGGAAATGAGGTAGAACTTTTATATGGTTCGCCCTGTTAAAGTCCCCAGCCACCACCACAGCCGCGTCGGGTTTATTTTGAGGTCAACACATCATATAGGTCTGACAGTGCTGTGTCGGTGTCTGCTTGCGGTGGAATATTAACGGCTGTGATGATGACTGTGCTGGATTCCCGGGGGAGGTAGAATGGAGATGAGACGGTCAGCTGTTCCAGGTTTGGGGAGTAGGAGCAGGAGAGAGTCTTGATGTTGTTGGAGTTACACCAGCTGCTGTTTATCATGAAGCAGACGCCTCCACCCTTGGATTTCCCAGACTCCTCCGACCTGTCGGCGCGGATCACGGAGAAGGCTTCGGCCGGACGTATGGCGTGGTCCGGCACCAGCGGGTTCAGCCATGTCTCCGTCAGGCAGAGGACGCAACAGTTTCTCGTATCCCGTTGGAATGTAATGCTCGCTCGAAGGTCATCCATCTTGTTCTCCAGGGACTGGACATTGGCAAGAAGGATGCAGGGCAGAGGTGGACGGTAAGGTTGCCTCCTCATACTGATCCGAATGCCGCTTCGTTTACCGGCGTGCTTCCTCCATCGACCCAACTGTGGAACAGCCACTCCATTGTTGTTGTTATTTTACTCGTTGAGAGCGCTGGCGTGCAAAATTTCCACCGGCCACTCTCGATCTGGGGATAAAAAGTCCAAAAGTTGTTCTTTCAGGGAATTTTTTTTCTATCGAGATTTTTTGACGGACATAGCGATGTGCCACGATCTTTTCCACAATATGTTATTTTATTAATTTGACATTAGAAACACACTCCTTGTCTCTTCTTTTTTTTTTTTTTTTTTTTTTTTTGCTTTTGGGCCAAAGCTCCCCACTCCCTGCAACTCACTCCCATCTCATATCCATTCTACCAAAAAGTAACGCTAAGCACGGCATTAGCAGCAGCTGTGACAGTTTGTCGGGCAAACGCCTCGGGAGTAAAGGCGTGAACGTTTTGTTCCCTCCTGCTTTGAGGAAGCGGCTCAGAAATTGTCGGGGCCTGTGCGAAAGTCAAAAATTACAAGCTAATTACCAACACAGTTGCCAAGTGAATGAAAACCTGGACCCGACGAGCACTGGAGAACCATCAAAGAGACTGCTGCTGTGTGAGTCACTTGTATCTTTGATGTGTGCACTCCACTGGGCGTAGAGCTGCTCTGCACTTAAAACTACACATTTTCCTTTCTCGCATGACGTTTGTTGGAGACAAAGCCAGTCTGTTCCCTATGATTACGACGGTTTGTGTGGTAACGTTACGCACGGTGAGCTCCGGCGCGCTGCGTGCGTCGAGAGTAGAGATGGATCGGGAGATGGGAGATGGGAGTTTGAGCTGATAAAGATGGTTGCATGGAGAGACAAAGGTGGGGAGGGTGTTCTGCGAAGAGATGGAGAAGGGAGGGACTGTGTCACGGTGATGGGGGGGGGGGGGGGACGCCACACGCCGTGGTTGGATGATGATAATGGAATACGGGTATATGATGAGACACGCACACACTTCATGGACACCGTGGACAGCAGATCGAGGCTGTGTATTGGCACCGACCAAATCTAATTTATCTCTCACACCTGCTGATATTGTGGTCTCACACAAGCACAGGCACACACACACACACACACACACACACACACACACACACACACACACACACACACACACACACACACACACACACACACACACACACACACTTTCCTCTATGTGACCTTGAATCAGGGTGTGCCAAGGTGATTGGGGTTTTTTATATGATGGATATGATGGATCGATAGCAGCTCCAAGATCCTCTTAAGAGATATGACCGTGCGGCCCGGCGTGTATGACTTCCACACACTCTATATTCCACTGCGCTAATAATGTTTGCTCCTTTCATTTGCCCTGCAATGAAAGGAGTCAGTCCAGCCGCTACATCTCATCTCTTGTAACGTGTGAAGGCCGGCTGAACCCGGCCAATATCCGTACAACCAGTTCAACCAGTGCACTCAGCTATAAAGTGCCTAGCCTCCGTTGGGTTCCTAGGGGTTACCTCGGAGGAGACCCGTTGAGGGTATGTGGGCTGTCACAATTTAGTGGTTGAAATGAATGCTGATAAGGCGATATTTCCTAAAAATATACCACAACATTACAAGATAATTGAGTGTTTTGTTGCAGAATTTCGTTTGGATACTGTGGATATTTTCTCTGATAATATTGATCATAAATGCTTCCATATCGCCCAGATTCAATCAAGAGCTGGCACCTTGGTTTTCGTTTAGTGTCGTGGCACCCACGGAATTTTCTTTCCTTCTGTAAATAACGTGAGTTTACAAACGTGTTTGGTTTTCCCAATTCTTCATTTTATTGTTAATAGTACAGAAAATGTGATACCTCTTTTAGATTTAACATTTGACAGCACATCAGCTGGAGAAAATAACCCATGCGCTTCCTGTAGCCATTAAAGAGGTGATGGTTGACCTCCAGTGGGAGTTTGCCCGCTCTTCCCTTCCAAACGGCTCCAGCTCTTGGATTTAAAGTCCAGCCTTGTGTTTTGAACCATTCCTTGGTGCTTTTCAAGGTGTGTTTAGGGTCATTGTCCTTCTGGAAGACCGCTGACCTTCAGGCAAGCCATCTGAAATTCATCGCGCTGAACTATGATGACACTGCGAAGCATCGTGTGAGACCAAAGCTCTCCTCTTTCAAACAAAACCTCCCTTCGAGTCTTTTTATCAAATAAAACGTCACAGTGTGGCAGTGTTAACGTCGAAAGACGACCCACCTGAATTATAATATCGAATCGTCTCCGAGTCGCAGGTTTAATTTGCACTTGCGAGTGCATTCGCTCGCAGCGAAGAGTGGACCCGCGTCTTCTCCGCATGTTTGTGGAAGCGTGTATGGAAGGTTTAGGGTGAACTATGTCAGCAATGTGATGAGTATGGTAACTGATATGCCGTGTATAGCCCTTGGAGACTCGGTCTGTATTAATAAACTTCGTCGGCTGAGCCGGCCCTTCGTGTTCCGATTACGTGGGTTAGGAAATTGGATATTAATAATGAGCCCTCCGGAAGCGGAGGAGCTGAACCTAAAGCAAAAGGACACAGTCGCCCTCACAAGTTTCGGCTTTTAGGGTCAACGAGGCTTTAAATGATCTCATACCTGAACTTAAATTGGACTTTGTGGTTGAGCTTGTTTTCTCCCCTGGATTGCGGCGCGAGATCAGACAATCCCGCACGTCGCCTAATTGGGAAACGCGAGCGTCCAACGCAGAGAAGACCGAGAGGGAAGTTCCCGGTTCCTTCTTCCCGCTCGGCTCCAAATCAAACAACGGCTGAAAAGAAAGACGAGCCGTCTGCCTCCGCTGGCGTCCCCGTCGGAGGAGCGAAACGCTCCGCTAATTGTCTTCTGCGTCTTTGGACAAGAAGTGTTTCGAACGCCATCTGTCAAAATCAGGGTGTAATCAGGGGAGGAGGCTTAATAGATGTCACCCCACCCGCAAGACATGACACAATGCCATTTATCTTATTGTTCTACTCTGCAAGCAGTCATGGGCCTATAATTGGGGAGCAGCGTACAGTAGGTACTGTATGCTAACACACAGCCATTATGTGTAGCCTCCACCATCATCTACCATGGGAATATCTAATTAAATCATGTGTCTGCCCAGCCTTCTGTCTGTCTCTCGCTCGCGCTCTCTCTCTCTACTGCTTTCTCTCTATCCATATATGTTCCTCTCTCTCTATGTATCTATCCACCCCCTGCCTCGCTCTACCTCTGTTTCTGTCTGTCTCTATCCCCTACATCTCTCTATCCTCTCCCCATATCTCGTTGCCCCCCTCTCGTCTGTCAATCTGTAACCCCTCTCCGTCTCCCTCTCTTGCTCTCTCTTTCCCTCTCCCCCTCCCTGTCTCTCTCTCTCGCTCTCTCTTTCCCTCTCCCCCTCTCCCTGTCTCTCTTGCTCTCTCTTTCTCTCCCCCCTCTCCCTCTCTCTCTTTCTCCCGCTCTCTCTTTCCCTCTCCCCCTCTCCCTGTCTCTCTCTCTCTTGCTCTCTCTTTCTCTCCCCCCCTCTCCCTGTCTCTCTCTCTCTCTTTCCCTCTCCCCCTCTCCCTGTCTCTCTCTCTCGCTCTCTCTTTCCCTCTCCCCCTCTCCCTGTCTCTCTCGCTCTCTCTTTCTCTCCCCCCTCTCCCTCTCTCTCTTTCTCCCGCTCTCTCTTTCTCTCCCCCCCTCTCTCTCTCTCTCGCTCCCTCTATCCCTCCCCCCCTCTCCCTCTCTCTCTCTCGCTCTCTCTTTCCCTCTCCCCCTCTCCCTGTCTCTCTCTCTCTCTCTCTCGCTCCCTCCCCCCCTCCCCCTGTCTCTCTCTCTCCCCCCTTTTCCGTAAGGGTAAAGGATATGTAAACTGATGGGAATGCGGCATGGAGCACCACCCATCCCACCCCTTTCCCTGCCTCCTCCTCAGTGCACGTTAGCTACAGCCAGCAGGAATATTAATACATTGTGCGCACACACGCACACACGCACACAAACACACACACGCACGCACAGCAATATCGCAATATGGATGCATGCCTCCCTCTGCCCCAGAGGCTAGGATGAGCATAGCCCCCGCCCCCACCTGAACAAGAGCAAGTATTTCCCTAGCTTAATTATTAATTTTTCATGGCTGTTATGCATATTAACTTATTAATTTATGCACTTACCCGTGTCGCACGCTGTTTATCCGGAATCTAAGTGAGAGGGGAGGAGGATCGTCTGCGTGGGCACGGAACAGCAAGCTGATCAGTGTTGGGACAAGCGCTGGAGTGCAGCGGGGGGACTGCATGTTTGGAGACATCATTTCCACACAAATAACGCGGCTTCATATTTGAACATTTATAATGTTCTATATGTTTTATATGTGTGTGTATGTGTGTGTGTGTGTGTGTGTGTGTGTGTGCGTGTGCGTGTGCGCGCCCGCGCGCCTATTTCTTCAAATGGTAAAAAGGTTCTCTGGCGGATCTGCGAAAATGGTGGTTGCCGGGCGGCACTGGGTCTCCCAACACATCCACAAGCTAATGGCTTTGAGGGTGAAGTCTTTGCTGTGAAAGGAGGCGGCTTGGTGCCGACACCTGTGGGGTCAGGGCAAGGGCAAAGAATACGATCAAGATAAAACTCTCAAAGTTCCTGCGTGGATCCTGTTCCATTCTGTTGTTTTCCTATTATATCCGATCGTTCTTTTTCCACCGACGGCTCCATTTGCCCCGACTCTCCCCACGCATGGCACGTTTTGGGTATCTGCACACACTCAAAATAATTTTAGTGCCTAAAGGGACGGATGAGTCGAACATCATTTCTACAGAAGCTGTGTTTTTATTTGATGATTTGATTCTCCCTCTTTTTCCCCAAGCGTCTGTTCCTCCATTTCCACAGCTCTATACCAGACTCTAACACTTAAGTGACTTACCCAACTGCCATGTCGTTTCCCGTGTGTGTGTGTGTGTGTGTGTGTGTGTGTGTGTGTGTGTGTGTGTGTGTGTGTGTGTGTGTGTGTGTGTGTGTGTGTGTGTGTGTGTGTGTGTGTGTGTGTGTGTGTGTGAAATTATTAGCTTGTTGGGGGGGGTCCCCTGGATTTGACCATGTTATAAAGCCCCTATAAGTACTGAAAATTTGGCAGTATTGATTTAAACTAATATGCAGGACTTTGATGGCTTTGTTCGTGATTGATTTATAGAGATGTGTGCAGTGTTTGTCCATTTAATATGTTCGACTGTAATCGACTCACTACTCACACTCACGCACATTTTTAGATGCCTTCAGGCAGAGGCGGAGCTAGGTCTAGTTACACTTACTACAATGCTCATCAGGAGGGTCTGAGTTGGAAAATGCCCCAAGCGGTATTTTGAGCTTTATTTCGCTGTTTCATGTTTTTCTATGGCACTCCCTGCTGCAATAAATTGGTTCCACATCCACCCTTTTAAATTTTTCTACCAGTCGTTTCAAGTCCCAAGCTCCAATGGTACTCGGGAGGGGAAAAGTGATGACGAATGATTACCCAGGCTGGCAAGCGCTCTTACTGTGAAATAGAAGCATTTCTTCACACTCATTCCGCCTCTTTGCAGCTGAGATATTGACTTCTGACGGTAAGTCTATTGGGCACATCAGCTATCTCCGTAGCAAAAATTCCTCACCTGGAACCGCGTGTTGGAGTGGCCACTGTGTTCACGTTCACTCTCCGTTATCGACGCTGGCCCCAGTGTTAATTAATCACCACACTCCCACGTTTTCCATTTGGAGAAAAATGGAGGAAAACAGGGCGTGAAATTGGCTGTTAACTACGGAACCCGGTAATGAACATCACTCGACAGGGTCGTCCGGGCCTTCAGTACCCGGCAAATCGCAAGCGTTGACTCGCCCCTCGCATTTTGTCTCTTGTAGTCAGTGGCAGAACGCCGGTGCTCTGTCCAGAAGAGGCTTTCTCGCTGGGGCGCAACCTCCGCTCTGTCTCCATCCACCCGTCACGTTGTAAAGCCGCCTGACGACGTGCCGTCACGTCGGACCGCGTCAAAACAACGCGTAGGACATTGCCGCGTCCTTTTCTGGTTGCCGTGTATGGCATGTGAACCTGAAATTGACACCGGTGAGGAAGGGTGAGCTCGGAGGAGACGCTGTGTGATGTGATAACTGAACGCGCAGCGGGGGAAAAGAATAACTCATGATGTTGGACTTTGACGGGCAATAAAATAGAAGCAAATACCTTGAGACAATATTGTAGTACTGATCCAAACAGTTACCCACTAAGAACATGATGGAGGTGGAAACCACAGAAAATGATCATATCACCATGTATCATATACAGTATATCATCATAAACATGCTTCATGGGAGCATAGTAGTGTAAAAGCTTATGTAACTGTATTTAATATATCATCTATTATTGTTTTTTGTTTTTTTATGATTACATGTTTGAGGCAAGGGTAGGCAAATTAATTTGTACAGCACATGTCATACACAAGGGCGCATGAATAATGCAAATGCATTATTTAAAAGCGACGAAGAACCAAAGTATATAAATAAAACTCTAAAAACAGAAGGTGAAGTGCAGTGTAGAGCAGGCCTACACAGTTCAACGTGGCGGGGCTGGAACCCGCACCCACTTGGGTCGTAAGGACCCAAACCCCACTGGAAACTCAACGACAACAAAAAAAGACAACAGATAAGGATCGAGGGCTAAAGTGCAATTTGAGTTCGCCGCTACCGCAAATGTTTTCGTTACGTAAGGTCCCTACAGGCTCGCTGTACATATTGCGGCATTGAAATTCCTGCGAAAATCGTGTCAGAAGTCCGTGGGATTTAGTTCAGTGCCTCCCCTGAGCACTGAGCGTGCACGCGTGTCAGCGTGGATCGATGGCTCCAGTTTATACCGAAGGGTGTGTCCGACTGCAGTGATGCTGCTGATACTGAGTCATCCCCACACACACACACACACACACACACACACACACACATATTTCTATACACACAAAGACAAAGAACAGCTGCCATATGCTGGGTTGGCCTGCCAGTCAGAGAGAGAGAGGGAGGGAGAGGGAGAGAGAGAGAGAGAGGGGGAGAGAGAGAGAGAGAGCCACATGTCGTGTGCCGCTATCAAATGACAGGCACATGTCTGCTCCGGTTCTTAACAGATGTCCAGAGCTATGCTGCCAAATTTGCGACGACAAAAAAAATTGGAGCGTTGGACGGTATAGTTATATAAATTGTGACATTTGTTCTGCAAACATCCATCAAATATTTCACACCTCATACGAAGAGAAATATTCGCCATTAATTCACACGACCCCATTTTGCTATTGCTTTCATCTCCGTAGTCTTGTTTATGTTGTTTGTTTGTTTTTTTTAAGTGCTCTGCAACAGCGTTCTCAGTTTGTTTCATTGTTGTTGTCTGAGGAACTACAGTTGTGTCCTCCGTGCGTTTGCCTGTTTGACAGCCGCCTCGCACTGACACTACTTTTAGAATAGCACGTGAGCTTTTGTCCGAGACGTAGGCGTTGGGCGGGGTGCCGGGAGTGTTTAACTTTGCCCAAAGAATGCTGTGCGGCCTGTGCAGTTGTGACATTGAATATATACATATCCATCTATTCAAATTCTTATTTTTTTTTTTTTACGTATTAACACTTTTTTACGTCGTAATAGTACGATCTTTTTCGGCTTTAAATGCGACCGAGCTATATCCGGCCCGTCTTCTGGTGTGACTTCAAGGAAGAGCCGTATGTCATTTAATGTAAAACAATGAAATAGGATTTAAGTCGGTTGGCCCTGACTTGTGAAAGGACAGATCCGTAAAATCATTTCATTCTGTCTAAATAATTTATTTAGGCGGAAAAATGCAAAGTCGAAAGTGTATCCCAAAAATCTTTCACCCTAATTCTGTCAAAAGTTGAAAGTTTTCTTTTGGCCGAACGGAGTTTGTTGGACTGAGGCGTGAATCGGGTCATTATTTGAAATGAACGATTTCAAACCCCTCGGTCTTTTGTCACATAAGTTTAGTTGTCGTCCTCGGTGAACGTATCCAGCTCGCGAGTCGAGAAATTAGAGAATCGGTGGAATGCCCGTGTGCCTGACTGCAGCTACAGAGGCATGAACCAAACGGCTCCTTTGCCGCAGTGATTACAGATTCAGACTCACATTCTCCACGCTGTTAAAACGACACTGTATTTTCCCCACTTCACAGAGTGAATCTAATGAAGCGATTGTAATCCCTACAGAACCGTTGAACGGTTCAATACGAGTTCGCGTATGCGTTACATCCCTACTGCCCGTCTGTCTCCGACTCTTCTTTTCTCAGTTTCTCACACTTGGATGCCTGAAAATGTTGGCGCGGGATCCGGCTCCGTGCCCGCGGCGCGTGCCTGGCATCCGTGGCCCGGGTTCTGCGCGGCTGCGTCTTGTGCCGGCACGTGGGGGTGGGTTGTATGAGTGCGCCTCAGGGCTGCAGGGTCTCCTCACTGGGACTCTCTGGGACTGGGTCATGCTCCTCGGGGCCGGGCGTGGCTGTTGCTCCGCGGGCTTCCGGCTTCTCCCCGGGGAATGGGCTTGTCTCTCTCTCTTCTGCGGCTGCAGGGTAGGCAGGGTGCCTGGTGCTTTCCTGTGGTCCCGGGGTGTCTGTGCGGCCCCTGGGACTCAGGGGTGGCTTCGGCTAACCCTAACCCTTTTCCGGTGCTTGGAGGCGCTAGGATACAATACCAACCTCATACACCAGAACCAATTGGGACAAGTCCTTTGCACTCATCGGTGGACGCGCGCACACACATCACATGCACATGCGCACGCACGCGCACACACACACACAAACACACACACACACACACACACACACACACATACAGGCGGTCTCATCACAGGCATGCACTCATCACCAGCACCTGCTTTTGAAAACACCCCCAGCACCCTCCTGGTTACACCCCTCACCTTTTCTCCCTCATTTACTGCCATAACTATCTTCATCTTTTTAAATTTTTTTTTGTCTTTCTGACAACTAATTGGGCAACTGACTGAGTCTGCACTCTGTAGAAAGAGCATGTGACCTCCTGACAAGCTGTGCTGCACTCCAAGCCCCAACACACACAAACAACTTATTCACACAAGCGCACTCTTGGCAAGTAGTACTAATGTACATATGCTTGCGCCTCTGGATCCGCTGTACCAGTTTGTAGTGCAAAATGTTTTTGGGAGTTGACACCTTAATACCCACCCCTACACAGACTCAACTCGTCTCTTTGTCGAAGTGGCGATGGCAGGGCCGTCTAAAAAGCTGTCAAATCTTGTTTCGGTGCCATGGCAACAGAAGGGGGTTTCTTTTCCTCTTATTTTCCTGTATTTCTTCTTCTGTCCCGGCTAGCCACGCAGCACAGTGGGAAGTCCTGAAACACACAAGTGATGAGTGGGAAATTTAACCCCCCACCCCCACCCCCTCCACACCCCAAGCCTGTCAGAAGAAATTTGCAGAGTTTTATGATTGTTGTTTTTTTGCTCATTTCAAATTTTTGCTTAATTGTGTGTGTGTGTGTGTGTGTGTGTGTGTGTGTGTGTGTGTGTGTGTGTGTGTGTGTGTGTGTGTGTGTGTGTGTGTGTGTGTGTGTGTGTGTGTGTGTGTGTGTGTGTGTGTGTGTGTGTGTGTGTGTGTGTGTGAGAAAGCTTTGGCCTGGCCACTCAGAGACGTGGCTGTTGGAAGTCTGTCCAGATGGGTGGAAGCGAGCAGGCTTTTATCGATAGCCAAAGGCGTGTGTGTGTGTGTGTGTGTGTGTGTGTGTGTGAAAGTGAAGTTGGCAGCGTGGTTTGAAGTGTCGCATTCATTGAGTTTGATGTCCGTAGTGTACGTGCGGGGATGTGGATCAAGTCTGTCAAACATCTTGCGCTACTGTGGTCCCCTTCAGGGTTGCAACTACCGGAATGTTATACAGGACTGATCACCGATCACCTCACGTGTAGGGGTGTATATTCCGCGGCACAAAATGTACTCATTTTTCATTTGCATACTTTAATCATCAGAGGGCGGAATCACCAATCCAACACGATTGGATTGCTGATTGGCGCCGCCGTGATTGGCGTCGGCTCCATAGATATAGAAACCGAAAACCAACGATTGTCACTCTACGATTAACTTCATGGCAGCGCTTTACGATTCACTGTGTGATAACAGGAGGAAAATGGACAACCGGACGATGAGCTCCAGTCACTGAGGCGGCTCATTAAATGGGCCCCAGATCCTAGCCCTGAATTAACTCCGGCGAAGGCCTTTTGCCTACTCCGCTCCCCGTAACCAGCCGGCTTTGCGCGTGCCACGTGAAATGCTTGCGGCGTTTCATGTCCCGTCACGCTACCGACCTCATCTTTGGCCTAGGCTCACCAAACCTTTGCCCCCGTCTTAACGTGCTTGAATTGGGGGGTTAGAGTGGCAAACGAAAATGGCGGTGGGAAGCGTTCATTTTTGGATGTGTGTGTGATGCATTTTCGCGTACCTTCAAATACGTTCAGTATTTCAAACCATACAAGTTGAACTCAAACTGTTTAAGACCTTTTTAAAACGCCTAACCCTCGCTCGCTAGTTCTGACTTTCTTTAAAACTGGCTTGACTTGACTTCAGATATGCATTGTCTTTTTAGAAGCGTGAGTCCTGGAAAAAACAGACAAATCGGTTTCTGTCCACGGTGTAGTGTTGATAAACGATCAAAAAGCGCAACACTCGGGTTAATGTGAATGACTGCTGAATGAATTTACTTTACCTGCGTGTACGGGATCAGTCTTCCTCTTTCTCATTCTCTCCACGAAACAAAATGAGTGCTGCGAATTTTAAACAGTCTTCCGCTGCCGTCACTAGTTGATATTCCCTTCATGGTAGCCATCTTGGATCTGGGTCCTGTCCTCTCAGTGAGCTGCCCTCCCGGGCTCCCAGGAGGCCCCGGGAGGCTTCGAAGGAGATCGAGTGAGGAGGGTGAAGGCTCACATACTAAACGGAGCGCCCCGTTTCCACTCCCCAAACAGACGCAAACACATAGGCCGCCGGACGCCGTCGTCCTAATGTCGATAAATGGTAACCGCTAGGTGTTATCGGCTGAGTCAGTTTTGAGGCCCCGGCGCCGTCCCAAGTGTGAGCATGAACCGCCGCGGGGGTGAGTCCGAGTTGGAGAGAAAAACATATTCAAGTGGAAATTTGGGTGACTTGTGTGAATCGCCCAGGCCGATCCAAAGAGGTTTTTTTGGGGGGGGGATACAGGTAATGTCTTTAGTTTTGATCGGTGTTTTTTTTGTCAATTTGGTCAAATTTGTCAACATGTAGCCGTTACAATGACCATACAACACAAAAGCTGGTTATCCAAAAAACAGTTTGCATCTTTGTAGACAGACAGCATCAATAATGAGCATGGCTCATCTGGTGGAGAGCTACTTTTAAACGGAATGATGCAGACGCCAATGCATCTTAATTACTCAAAATACAATGTGACTTAAAATGGCAACCATTTTTTTCAGTTTCGGCAACCAAAAGCTGACGCCTGCCACTTTAAAAAGTGAGCGTTGAGCCCTGCTGCGGCCAAAAATGATTACTGTTTTTTAAGAGACGGTGACTCTTTCGGTGGAGTTTGACCCGCAGGATAACAGTTTATACAGTGTTGTGTGAAAAGTCCCACAGCTCTTTTGAGCCTCATACTTCCACATGTGACTGGTGGTTTTGCTCAAGGACGATGCTGTTATTATTGTTATTATTGTTTTTTGCTGGAAGCCCTTCCGGGGAAAAAAAACAAACACTTGTTGTCTGAGTGCTGCTGTAACACCACTTTGGAGCGTTGAGATTGAATCATCACACGCGCACACGAACACACACACACACACACGTGCACGCACACACACACACACACACACACGCACACCTTCACTCTGCTGTCGAGCCATCTAACAGGCACGTCTGCTCTTGTCATTGATGATTAGCATTGTCTTTCATCTGCCCACACGCACACACACACACACACGACACACGACACATAACATGATAAACCTTGTGAGTTCCACATCCAAAGTGATTCGGTCATGTGTAAAATCGTCATAGACCGGCAGCAGTATAAACACTTATTATAATTAGTGGTGTGAGGGAACGTAGATGATCTGTGATGCGTACGGATCGCCCCCCCCCCTCCGCGGTTCGGCTTGCGTGTGAACCGCGGATCAATCGCCAAATTGAACCACCAAAGATGAAAACTGTTTTACCGCCACTGTTGCTTTTCAAAGAAACAATTCCCCAAATCTCGATGCAGAGTCGCAGTGAAAAGAAGGCAGACGGTACATCGCGCTACGTTGCCGCTACTTCATGCCGGGAATGAGCTGCTGTACGTCGCCTCTATGCGTCTGCTCGTCCTTCATGCCGGAGCGTTCAAGATCCACTAGTAAACAAAAGGATGTGTATTGAGTGATGCTGACTCCTCTGCAAAATTGACTGTTACTTGCTTAATTTGGAACCGGGTTTCATGATATTTAGTTTGTTATAAATGTGATAGTTATTTCTTATTGGAATTAAATGCAGCTTCTGAGGGCGGATCTAATCATATTTTTTCATTCACTACCACATTTAAGGGAAGAAAGTGTCATGCCTGCCTCATATTGCACTTTAATTTAACACTTGAGTATTGAATATTTTATATTTTTTAAGATTTTATTTTAACATTGGACATCTTAAATGTTGTTTTCATTTTGGACCATAGGCAAAAGTACCTTCTTTTTTAGTGTTTTACAGAATAAATGGAAAGAAAAATTATATTTTTCTCCCTCTCTTTTTTTTTTTTTTTTTGCTGATCCAAAAAATGATCCGATCCGTGACTCAAAACCGTGATGCGATCCGAACCGTGAGTTGCGTGATCCGTTGCACCCCTAATAATAATGGTTAAATACTAGTTATACTCATCACGCAGGATGACGACAGCCATAATTGTCGGTCCTTACTTTAAGATGAAACCAACAGTGCTTACTGTAGGATCCCACCAAGTAACACTCCCTGCCGGACGCTTGGGACAGCAGGTTTGGGAAATGACAAGGCCCCCCCGCAAACGAGCCCTTTCCTAGAACGCTGCTCTTCCAGGGTAGTGTGGGAGGTGTTTGCTCAGCAGGGATCGGTGGATGGTCACGTCAGGGAATGAGAGGGCGTTGGTCAAAATGGACTTTTGCAGAGCGGCTGTCAGCATCGCTGTACACGGCGTGAGGAGGTAGAGAGGGAGGAATGGAGAGGCTGACGTCCCGGCCTCTGCAGCTGGACGTGGATGCGCTGGACGTGCCCACATGTGAGATGCTGCGCCTGCACGTGTGTGTTGGCTGATTTGAGCTGTATGATCCAGCCCTGCGGCCCCGGGGTATAATGGAGCCAGCTGCCTATAGAGCTCAGTCCATCTACTAAATTATCCATACGGACACGTTTCTTTAGCGCACAATAGCACATTATTCAAAATCCAAATTGTGTTTGGCTCCCAGTTTAGCTGTTTCACCCATCTATCAGCCGACAATGTTGTTTAAAAAAAAAAAAAAAAAAAGTGGAAGCAAACTATTGACTCTAAAAGCATATTATCATTCATTTATTCATATTTCCGCGTGTGGAACAGTGCGTGTGATGTATTGGCGTCATGTTGGCTTGACACTTTATTGCTGAAGAACCTCCTGTGTCAGCATGATTGGCCCTCTGGAAACGTACGTAGCTCTATCGGGTGAAAAACTCTAGAATTGACTCAAACCTTGTAAATAGGGCCTCACCTTGTAGACCCACTGTGGGTGGACAAGCTGCCTCTTCTGCTCACCAGTTCCTCCGCTGGTGTCGTTTTAACTGGAATGTGGCACCAAAGCCCCGGATTAGAAAAACTAACAGAACCGCCGATGGAAATGCTTTAACTGGGACCAGTCTGAATATCTGCAAAACGCACATGCATTAATAATTCCTTAATAATGCATTCATTGAAAACCTTAGGCGGTCTATTTCGCGGGCACAGATTAGGCCTAATCTTAAACAAAATCACACTTTTAATCTGGAATAACTAATAGCCTTCTCAGTCATGGTTTAAAATAGTCTCAGACGCTGGTCTTGGCTTAAAAATAATCGGATAATCGGATAATGTTTAATATACGCAATATTTCTTTCGAAAATACACTATTTATTCTGACTTTTAGACTAGTGGACTTAATGCAGCGCGCACGCAGGAGGCGAGACGCCGGTTAATTACCTGCAGAAGCTGCTCATCGAAAGCTGTAATTATTCTTCTGAATGCGTCAGAGCAACCAGCAAGGAGACTGAACATTCATTTTCGTTAAAAGTTTGTTTCAAATAAAAAGCCCTCTCGCGTTTCACACAAAGGTCCAGCCATAAAGGTTTTAAGGTTAATTTTGACAAGGCGCAGCTCCCGAATGGAATTATTATTTTTGTTCTATGTTTAACCGTCCGATGGAAAACTCTGTCGACTAAGACTCTTCTTGTTGACAAAGGTTTGGTCGACCATTTGGGGGCAGCCCTAGAGCTAATCTAGGTCTACTGTAAGTGAAGGCTTAAAGGGGACCTACCTAAGTTAATATAGATCCCTCAGGCCCCCAAAACATGTTTTGTATGTTGTTTTTGACCTTTGTTTTTGTATGTTCCACTGACCTGGCTCTGTGAGCCAGTGGCGTTTGAGCACAAGTTCCGGGTTCTGTGAGCCAGTGGCGTTTGAGCTTGGCTTCCGGGTTTTGATTTATTCATTCCGTAACTTCCACTGATTTCACGTCATCAGTCCAACAAAATGTGTTTCTCAACAAATTTGAAGCGAGAAACAAGCAGCCCAGTGGCTGAATCTTCACTCATATTAGATCTACGAGGCCTCAATTGAAAGTTTGTTCCGACTTTCGTTGCCGTGCTTCAAGCGCGTGGGGGACACGGACACCGGAGACACCGCACCGCACGTCCGAAAATAAAATACAATTAATTAATACATCTACAATAAAAACACACTGTTTTGATTGGTTTTGTTTGGGGAAATGCAGAGCGGATTGTGTGCCGCAGCCTACAATCTATGTACCGCATTTTTTTTTTTATTTTTTGAAAGAAACAGAGTAGAATTATTTTTTAAATACTTACTTATTTCCATGGTCTGCAGTTTCTCCATGGACAGTTGGTTTTTATTCCTCTTTGTTTTCAAATATTTGTGTGTTGAGTTACTCCGATGGGGGTGGTTCTATTTCTACTGAAGTCTACTGAAGTGACGTGGACTAGGGCTGCAAAGCTGAACGGCTCGTTTCAGGACATGTCTTCTGAATTGGAACCCTCACAAAAAACACTGACTGGGTTGTCTTATTTAACTACCACTACTACTAGTACTACTGGTTTGTGTGTTACTAGGCCCATCAGAGACCAAATGTATGTGCACAAGCACTGAAAAAGTGAGTTTTGCATAATAGGTCCCCTTTAAATTAAAGCCGGCCAGAGGCAGGTTTAATTTTGGAGTAATGGGCGTGGGGCCTCCAGGTCGACCTTGACAATAGAGGAAATGGATTATCTGGAAGAAGACCAGCACCAAGAAGGAGTTGAATAGGCCTAGAAAATCCGCGTCCGCGAGTCGTCCCCATCCAGACAAGGACGATTCACACATGAAAATATATATTTTATATATATATATATTTTTTTAAGATTCCCTTTACTATAATGCCTCATTGAAATGTTGTCCTTGTGCATTTTGTGTGTGTCTATCTGTTTTATCCTGTTGCACACACTGTGATGCACACTGACCGACAAAAAACAAACAAACAAATAAAAACCACTGCTCGAATCATCAGTCGACTGACGGGTTTCGACTGATGATTGAACTGGTGGACTTTCAAGGGGGCAGCCCTACTCATGTTTACCTTTTTTCTCTTTCTTGTCTCCATGATAAAAGACAAGAAACGTACGCTAAAATTAAACAAGGGACGATTGTGTTAGCTGTCGTTTCAGCCGTATTGCCAGATAGCCCTTCATAAAACCAACACTTTTTGGTGTCGTCTCAGTTGATTCCCTCTCTCAATTTCAATTCAAAAGGCTTTGTTTTTGTTAAATATAAATAAAATGTCAAATTTAAATAGAAAATGTTTCAGTTCTTGTCTGTTTCAAGGTTACCTACAAAAAACAAAACAGCAAAGTGTAAAGAATGCTGTTCAAAATATATATATATACTGTGTGTGTGTGTATATATATATTTATGTGTATGTATATATATATGTGTGTGTGTGTGTGTGTGTGTGTGTGTGTGTATATTTGTATATTTATGTGTGTGTATGTATATATACAGTATGTATATGTGTGTGTGTGTATATACTGTATATTTATATACAGTATATATGTGTATATATATATGCGTGTGTGTGTATATATGTGCGTGTATATACTGTGCATATTTGTATATATGTGTGTGTATGTGTATATATGTGTGTGTATATACTGTATATGTATATACAGTATATATGTTTGTATATATATATATATGTATGTATAAATATGTGTGTGTGTGTGTGTGTGTGTGTGTATATATATATGTGTGTAAGAATAATATTAAAAACATGCGTACAGATACAGTAGGTGGGAAAATCGGAAAATGTAAATGTTGTCGTTAACTTTCCCCTCCCTCTCCCCTCTTCTCCACCCCCGCAGGCTGGAGTGGGTGGAGATCATCGAGCCGCGCACGCGGGAGCGCATGTACGCAAACCTGCTGACGGGCGAGTGCGTGTGGGACCCGCCGGCGGGCGTGCGCATCAAGCGCACGGGCGACGACCAGTGGTGGGAGCTGTTCGACCCCAACACCTCGCGCTTCTACTACTACAATGCCTCCACCCAGCGCACCGTGTGGCACCGGCCGCAGGGCTGCGACATCATCCCGCTCGCCAAGCTGCAGACGCTCAAGCAGCACGCCGACGCTGCCGCCACGCCCCGGGCGGCGGGCGGCGGAGGAGGTGGAGGAGGAGGAGGAGGAGGGGGAGGAAGAGTGTCGGGCGACAACAGCCCGGGGCGTAACAGCGTGGTGAGCCGGGAGGGAAGCACCTCCTCCTCCCTGGACCAGGAGCTGGCCGACAAGCAGGCCAACAGGGAGGAGGCCGAAAAGTGAGCACCGGCAGCGAAACAAACGCACCCCACGTGATTCTGTCAAGGCGCAAATGTGGGATGTGACCTGCGTGTAGGGCAGAGTAGATATTGACAAAAACAGTACTGCAATCACCAATTTGGGAGAATTGCTATAACAAATGTTGACGCCTACAGTACATTTAGGGGACATCCATTAATAATTGGACACATAATTATCTTGATGTTGACATTTGAAGTTCAATATGGAAATACATCAATATTTGTATATACTGATATTAGTACATAGGGGTAAGAGTCAAGTAAGGTTTTTGAAATATGTTGAGCTAGATGCATTCACAGTTTATTTTCTTAACACGTTCGTCTATTTATTGATTATTTATTTTATTTGAATGATAATTGATTCAGCCATGCTCATGTCATTGACTCGTATATATTCAAAACGTCTACAAGAATATGATCGTTCACCGGCTCATGGAGATTTAATGCAGTTTACTAGTCTGCGTGTCCCAGTGTCGTGCATGCGCTCTTGCTTCACCTCCATCTCTTGGACCACGCCCCACACCTCTGAGTTCACCCGGATTTAAAGAGACGGGGCCGCTGGAGAAGCCAGAGAGTGGCTGGCACTTTGTCTCCCTTGACCTTCAACCTCCTTTTAATCCGTCTCTGTCCGGACGAACCCTCGTGTGCGGCGCCCTCGTCCACCCGCCCCTGTCAAGGTCGCGGTTGAAGAGCCTGCCATTTTGTAAAGGAAAAAATTATTTATTTAACTTTAAAATCTATACTTCACCGGATGGATGACGTCGCGGCGTGGCCGCCGCTCCCCACAAATCTCACTTTGGCGTTTTTCGGGGTCCACATCAGGGAAAGTTGACGCAGTCAGATGCGGGAGGATCTGAGGTCACGGTGCCCATCCAGCCGTGTTTTATCGGCACATGTTCTTGTATGCGGCGCGGGACGCCCCCCCCCCGTTGAACAATACAACTGTGCGTATGCGGTAATGACGAGGCCACGTCTTCGTTTCTGGCCGATACGGTGCCGCCGTGATGTGGTGTCAGTACGGTGCTGCCCTGATGTGGTGTCAGTACGGTGCCGCCCTGATGTGGGGCCATAGGGTGCTGCCCTGATGTGGGGTCATCATCCACCACCATGCAGCGGCTGCTGTGCCATAGCCTGCTGGAAAGTCATTCAATGGCACGTTTGCGTCTCTCCGTGCTGAAAAAACAAACAAACAAAAACAATATGGCAGCAGGCGGCGGTAATACAGCGCTAACAGCGGCGGGGGAACCTCCATGCCAAACGTCTCATTCGGCCCGAGTCCCCTCCAACACAATGGCCATGCTGATCTAAGTATTCATTTTCTCCTCCGTTCGATCCCTCTATTTCTCTCTCTCTCTCTCTCTCTCTCTCTCTCTCTCTCTCTCTCTCTCTCTCCCTCTCTCTCATTATTTGTGTCCCCTATTGATTGGCGCCTTTCTCTTGTTATTACCCCCCCCCCAACCTCACCTTCAGAGCTCCTCTCCGCCCTCGCGGCGCTCAATTCATCCATCGCTCTGCTGCCTTTGCTCGCTTGCTCTCTCTCTCTCTCTCTCTCTCTCTCTCTCTCTCTCTCTCTCTCTCTCTCTCTCTCTCTCTCATTCAAGTCCCTCCTTCCTCCCACTCTCTCCCACTCGCTCTCTCTCGCTCTCTGAGAAGTCTGTCCTTTGCTCATTTTGCCCGAATCCACTGCAGTAATTCTGCAGTGATTGGTGGGAACGTCTCGCTGGGGGTCACAGCGCCCGGCGCATGATGTACCCCAACCCCCCCACGTCTCACACACACACACACACACACATGCACGCGCACACGCACACGCGCACACAAACACACATACAGATGAGAGACCGACACACACACACACACACACACACACACACACACACATGCACGCGCACACGCATGCGCGCACACAAACACACATACAGATGAGAGACCGACACACACACACACACACACACACACACACATGCACGCGCACACGCACACGCGCACACAAACACACATACAGATGAGAGACCGACACACACACACACACACACACACACACACACACACACACACACGCACGCGCACACGCATGCGCGCACACAAACACACATACAGATGAGAGACCGACACACACACACACACACACACACACACATGCACGCACAAACACATACACATGAGAGACACATACACACACACACACACACGAATGCATACACACACACATGCACAGATACACACCCACGCACACACACACACACAGACATGTACAGTGCTTGTTCACGCTCTGTGGACACACCAGCTATTATTGACTGCCCCCCAGGGCTGTCCCTAGCTGAACAACTATTGGGTTAAGGTTGTTTTATAGGTCACAGCTCCGCGACGCTCGGCAGGAAGAGCTTGTTGTTTTGCAGGAAGCGCTAGAATTAAGAGGTTTTGTTCCCCCAAAATGGCTTGGGTAGAAAACGGCCAATCCGGAAAAATGTAGGGTATTTCTACCGTCCGAGCTTCTACTTACTATGAAGAATGGCTGAAGGGGGCTTGGTGACGTGCTGTTGGAGGCTTGGGCATGATGACAATTAAATCGGCAATCGACTCCATCGATCGCCAGTTGACATTAATGAGAGACAATTTTATTTTTTATCCCCCAGGAATAATCCGAGCATCGAAACCGTGTACCGTGGGGAGGGAGGGAGGGGGAGAGGGGGCGGAGGCGCTTCCTCTCTGCTTTTTTTTTTTAGCCCCTTTCACACATAGTTCCCAGTAAATTACAGGAATAACCTTTCCGGTAGCGGTAGTGAGTTTCACTGTTCACACATGCAGCTACGCTCAGGAACATTTCCGTCTTGCGCCTTTCCACACGTGCCATGGTAATGCTAGGATAGATGGAGCAAGGACAGCAGAAGTCACCCGGGGCGGTCCCGGTCCACACCCTCCCCACCCCGGAGAGCAGCGCACGCAGCTCGTTCACTTGCGCACGCAAAGAGAATGTATGAATTAATATCCCTATGAAGAAAATCTTGAAATGAATAAGTGAGGCAATAAATATATAAATAAAAGTAATACGTCGCCGGCCAAGGCTGGGGGGATCTTTCATCTCTTGCATAGCACCGCAGCGTTTCGTGAGACCCTCCTGTCTCCTTACGCGCCAACCTCCGCAGTGAAAAAGAGCTGTCAGAGACAGTGGTGTGCGTGCCGATTCCTGACCCCGTACCGGTTTTCCTGTGTTTTTATTTTAGATCCATTTATTTTTGTTTGTTTCCCACTTGTATGAAACGCATTTTTTTAAACATAACTGAGTTAAGGTGGCTGTCCCATTCTGCCCCGTTCAAATAAATAACCCTGTTTGTCCCCGTTGTGTCTCCCCGGTGGCTTGCCGTTGCTGTGGGACTTGATTAAGTAAAAACTCTATGTTTTTATGCAAATTCTTTATCTCTAAATAATAAATCCTGCACTTCTGTAAATGGGAGATTGCATTTGCCACATTACGTTATGCACGTCGCCCCTTACCGGTAGAAATGTAAATCGGCAATCGCTGCCCCCCAGCGATCACCGTTTGGAATTTTGCATGATCACCCCAGCCTAAATTGTCAATTTATGTTTTTCAAAATATATTAATTTTTTCACTGAACTGTATTTGTATTACAACAAGGTGTCACTTAAAGGTGCAGTGTATAGAATTTATGGAGCGGACTTGGCAGAAATGAAAAATAATATTCACAAGTATTTTTTAACCAGTGTATAATCCCTTTAAAATAAGAACGGTTGTGTTGGCGTTACCTTAGAATGAGCCGTTTGAGGCCACCATGCTGCACCGCTATGTTCCTTGTGCAGTAGCCCACAAAGGATGAACCAAGAAACCGGATCTCGAGAGGGCCTTTCCCGTTTTTCGCAAGTTTTTCGCCGTGTTTCACCGCCGTGTGGAGGGGTATTCGGTTGGTTGCGATCTGCAACTTCACCGCTTGACTCCACCAAATTCTATACACTGCACCCTCTAAACACTAGTTACTGCATGCCAAACCTCAATGGTGTTTATTGCACCAATGCTCAGCTACGGTCAGCGCAGCGCCCACAGCTCCCACAGCTCCCACAGCTCCATGTGTTGAGGGCGTTTGTCAGAGCCCCCAAGTCACCCAAAGGTGGCATCCATTGACAGATAAATGGCTCTGCAGTGCCACACACACAAACACTCACAAGCTCCCTCATGTTTTTTTTTTTTTTTTTTAGATAGAACTAGAGATGACCAACGTAGGGTGAATAGGGTGAATGTTATTTGTTCGCTGTTGGCTTTGCCGAATAAAACGACGAGAGACGAAAGCAGAATTAATTTTTTTTTTTACCTCAGCCTGTGGTCCTGTTGACCTTCCCCTGCGTATTCATCACATCGATCTGAGAGACGGGAGTCGACAGGGAGCTACAACACACTATCACGGTTCTTTGTGGCTGGTTTTGCAATTGTTGCAATGTAAAAATGTCCACATTTTTATTTACTTTAATACTATTTATTTAAGTCAGGTGGGTCAGACTTTAAAAATTGTAATTAATTCCAACACTTGCTAGAAATGAAAAACAAGGAAGTTGTTTATTGTACACTACAATTGTTGTGCCGACATAGTGATCGCATTTTCATCGATATCACTGAGCCCCGGCATCTGATATCACGATAGTTACTCTCCTGCTGGAGTTTGCGATACTTAAGCTGCATCACCTCCGGAGTGGAAGTTTAATTTCCCACCAGAGCATAGTCTGAGCCGAGCGAGGAGAGGAAAGGTTGTTAATTTCAGCTCGAGCGAGGAGCCCAATTAACATTTGCTGCTCCTGCTCCCTCCAGTCTGCTTCATCGGCGCTGATGGCGCCGCATTGTCTGCAAAGATCACACCTGTTGGCACTGGATCACCTCTCCCATTTTCCTGCCAAAAAAAAAGGAGTAAAGTTTGGCGTACAGGCACCGCTTTCCACCAAAAGGCTTACCCTGACGCGAAGCGCTTTGCACGGTGCTGCAGAAACAATTGTTGAGGAACTGTCAGCAGAAGTAGGACGTGATTTAGAAGATTTTCAAAAACGCGAGCGTCCTCGTTCTCATCTCAAAGACACCTTTTTTTGTTCCCAATTTGTGGATGTTTTCTTCACAAGTGCCAGTATGAAAGGCTACGAAATGAAAAGACTGCAAAACTGTCAATTTGCACACGTGTACGCGCCGCGCATTTGAACAGCCTTCACACAAAACCGGATCTCACAACCGGCGGGGCATAGTTATTGGGTAGCTGGATTGTATTTCTCCTGTTTTCATGACAGGACGGAGTGAACCAATGAATGTCGCTTTCCTGCAACCTGTAATTTGTTATTGACGGAGGCCTCGTCCACACGTATATGGAGATTTTTGGAAACACATTTTTTTTCCCCTTTTCAAAAAAGTTCCTGTCTACACCAATGTTGTTTTGAAAATATCTCTCACATCAATCATTTTTTGCGTCCACAGGAGAACGCAAAAAATGATTGAAAACGCTCACATAAGCATGCCAGGCCAGTGGTGGGCCATAAAACTTTACGTCAAACATCACAGAAGAACTCGGAGCACACAGAGTGATGGGCTTCTTCTGGAGCGGCGAATACAACAACACAGCACAGTGTACTTCGCACCGCGGACTGAGATGTGGCGGTAGACTACGGTGACCAGACGTCCCTGTTTGTCCAGGATCCTTACGCACAGCGTCGTTTTGTTTCATTCAATTACAATGAATACATATACTAATAAAAACACACTGCTATTGGATTTGTTTGCGGGAGCGGGTACGCGCAGCGGATCGAGCAGTGACTTGCGTGACGCGGCACGGGAGGGACTGCGCTGTTTTGACCCCCTGGAAGTCCACGATTCCAACCGTCAGTCTGAAACCTGTCAGTCGACCGATTCTTCGAGTCGAGCAGTTTTGGGGACGGGGCACGACTTGTAGACTCGTCAAAAATATTTTCTGCGAGTAGCGCATGGAGAGGGGGCGATCGGGGAAAGAGTCACAGAGAATGTGTCCCTATTAAGCACAGTTTAGTTTCCATACCGTTCCATATGCACATGTTTCATTCCATAAAGGGACGTAAAATAAATGGTGCGCCAATCACGGGCACCCCATCGCTGGCTTGCACATCACGAGCGCGCACAGCCTCTGTACTGTCGGAGAGGGAGACAGGTGCTCATCTGTATGAACTGACAAAATTCTGAGTCGGGGACAGCCCTAAAAAATAATCATCTAAAAACACACTATTTCTAGTTGTTTTGTTTGGAGAAACAGGGAACGCGGCGCTCGCAGCTCAAGCCCCAGCTCCGCCGATTGTGCGGAGTCGTCGGATCCAATCAAATCAAATAGGTGCCGATCCCAATCTGGAAGGACCTGGACCATGCTCCGTCAGGAACATGTATGGGTAAAAATACCCATATACGTGTGGACGAGGTCTGAATTTGAAAGTCCGCCCCAAAATTTCCACCCAGGAGGCTAAGGCCTGCTACATACCCTAGGCAAGCTATACGCAAACGCAGGCACACGACTCTTTTGCTTATATACTGTACGCAAGTTTTGAGTTCCCGCCGGAGTTATAAACGACTCATCCACAAGGGGGCACCAAAATCACAAATTTGGTAGGAGGAAACATTGAGCGGGTGTGTCGTACAGATGGGTGTATGTGGTGGCCGGTTCTCCCAGTACATAGTAGCGGCAATTCTACGTTTTACTCTTTGGCGTACAGGGACTTTCTTCTTGTGCACCGGCACTTCTCACAAGCTGCCAGTACTCTGTTCTGCCCTCTCAAGTGGACAAAAAGTGGATATATTGTAAAATATGTCATACTTTATTGAGTCGGAGCGCACTATTTTATTTTATCATCCCAAAGGAAGAGCTGTGAGCTCCGGCTTGTGGTTGCCATGACGTCATTGACCATATATGCGCATGGACAGGGGATTTCTTTAGATCGTAGGCATCCTTGTTTGCGCTTTCTATTTTGCAACTTTTTGGTGGAAATTGCTGTTCAGAGAACTGTACCAGTTCTGTTCCGTCATTGGTAAAGACTGCTGCCCTCGCTCTGGCTCAGGTGGATTATAAACTCCAAGTTGGCATCAGGTCGAGAGGCAGCAGTTAGTGATGTATTCCCTATTTATTTCCAAAAATCTTCTATTTGTCTTCTGTCTTCTCTGTATTTGTATTTAGAGCCTCTATGGGAAACGAGGAGTTGCACCACACTTTGTGCGGCATTTCAAAATTTGAACGCACACATTTGCTACGCGGGGTACGCTCCACCCAGTTTACTGCATCCAACTTCCTTGGATTTCCCAGATCTAACCATAGAAACCTGACTAGTCAGACGTCAGCTATAAAATCTCCATCATAAACAATGGATTTTATTTTTTCTCTCTTGATAAATTGCCTATTTCAGCTTGCTTTGAGAAAATGTCTTCAGCTGGGATACTCGGAATAAATAGCAAATCCTCGGGAAAGTAACTTTTTTTGGAATCCTCAGACTTTTGACGACTGAAAGAAGACATGTCAAGTAATCTTTCCTTGCTATAAGAATATAAGTCAACCGCAACATTTTTTTTTTTTTTTTTTTTTTTCATGATTTCAGTAAACATGTCAAGCCACATTTTCCCACCCCATTGTTAGATAATGCTTGATTTAAGTATTTATTTGATTTTTCTCCTTTTTCGACGGATTAATTTATTATTATTTTTTTTTTTTGCAGCGCCATAAGCTGCCTGTTAATGTGCGGAGAGGAAGAGAGTGGATTTAGTCTGCCAATGGAAGTCTTGACAGAGGGAGATGGATGGAGAGGCAGATAGAAACAGTAGAGACGGAGATTGATTTCGATTTTTAAGGTCGCGGGGGCTATGAATCATTTATGACCCGGTTGGAGTAGAGGAAGCGTAAGAAGACAGAAGTCGGAGAGTGTTTACTTTGTCGCCAGTTGCCGGGGGGACCGAAAGACAAGAGACGGGAAGAGAGAGAGAGGAGAGAGAGAGAGAGAGAGAGAGAGAGAGAGAGAGAGAGAGAGAGAGAGAGAGAGAGAGAGAGAGAGAGAGAGAGAGAGAGAGAGAGAGAGAGAGAGAGAGAGAGAGAGAGAGAGAGAGAGAGAGAGAGAGAGAGAGAGATCATGGTCCATGCCAGTGCAGGCCTTTTTCATGCTCAGCCAACCCTCTCCTCTCACTCTTTTGCTTTTTCTTTTGGGCCTGTG
>NC_137193.1:8331233-8413940 GCF_960531495.2 Zeus faber | reverse complement strand
TGCTGAATTCCCGGGGGAGATAAAATGGTCGGCATAAGATTGTCAGCTGTTCCAGGTTCGGAGCAGGAGAGCGGGGGAGAGAGACTTAGTGTTGATGGGGTTACACCAGCGGTTGTTTACCATGAGGCAGACGCCACCTTTGGATTTCCCCGATTCCCCGATCTGCCGCCGCGGAACACGGAGAAAGACTCGGCTGGACGAATGGCTTCATCCGGCACCAGTGGGTTCAGCCATGTCTCCGTCAGGCAGAGGACGCAACAGTTTCTCATGTCCCATTGGAATTTAATCCTCGCTCGAAGTTCATCTTGTTCTCCAGAGACTGAACGTGGAAAGAAGGATGCTTGGCAGAAGTGGACTGTAAGGTTGCGTCCCTCATTCTGACCCGAATGCCGCCTCGTTTACCACAGTGCTTTCTACATTGGCCTGCCTGTGGAACAGGGGCTCCATTGTTTCTTCTTGTTGTTGTTGTGAGAGTGTTCGCGCATAGAATTTCAGTCGGCCCACTCTAGTTCCACGGATAAAAAGTCCCCAAAGTTGTTCTTTTAGGGAAGTGTTTATATCCCACGAGTGCATCGCGGCTGTAAGAGATAACTGCCGATGCTTTTTTGGCAGACGTTATGATGAAAAAAAAATGCTAAAATGTGCAAAGTCGACCAGAGCGCCGGCGCAGGCGACTGCAAGGGGCGGCGCCACTATCGCCACATAGAGAGTGGGCTAGATAGAAGCCAAGAAGCAGATGGACATGTCATGACACACACTCCTCTCCTGAGTGTGTTTGGGGATGGGGGTTTTACCTGTTGCTCGTTAGACCAACCAACGAGCAAAAGGTATGCAGCCACTCTGATCCTGGGTCCCCAATTACCTAGATCCAGGACATGTGTGGCTGCTAAATCCACACCATCCCCACACCACAGTTATATATGGTCATTTAAATGTTAATAAAGTTTTCCAACTCCCTTTAATGTTTCACACCTCATATAGTGAGGAATTTTGGATAATAATATAACCAAATGTATTGTTTTTAAACTACTGACGGTGAACAGATACTCTCATCATCACAGGTTTTGACTCGTAAATTATGTAATTGTCAGAAAACATATTAAACTAAATTCCAACGCTGGTCACATACACCATTCAAACTACAATTGTATTGGTTTATTCCAACATAACATCCATTCAAGTTGTTAGACTCATGCAAGGTGGAGGTTGGATGGGGGTGCACTGGTTCAAGGCCGTCACCTGGGCAGTGCAATCCAACAGATTCCGATGATGTTTTTTTGTAGTTATAAGAGATAAAGATAAAAGTTACAGAATCGAACTTTGGAAGAAGTAGTTTAGTTAAATGCACAGATAACAGTGTTGAATTTGCTGTCCCTCCCCGCAGGTCCTCTCCGTTCAGGTGGAACACTGGCACCAGGGAGCGGATGCTGATCAAAGTGACAGACAGAGAGCCCAGTTTCCTTGCCCACCAGGGAAACGGTTACTCCCCTTGCGAGCCCCCCCACACCCCCACTGCCTCGTCCTGCGGGGGGGGCACGGTCTCCCGCACCCGCCGCTCCTCTGGCAGCAACCCACCCCCTTCCTCCACGGCGGAGCCCGACGGCTCCCCGGCGTTGTACGCCGAGCGCCGGCAGCAGTCGCCCTTCCTGAAGCGGGCTGAACTGGGGGCCGGTGGCACCCATCGGCGCTCCTCGGCAGACTCCCAGCCCTCATCTCCCCGCTACGCCTACGAACCGCCGCTGTACGAGGAGCCCCCCTCCGAGTTTGGGCCGCCCCCCATCTATGAGGAGCCGCCCAGCGACGCGCACCTGTCGGACCCCTCCTACTATGGCTCGGGGCGCTCGCCCGCCCGCAAGCACTCGGCGCCACTCTATCACTCGCCCAAGCAGGGGACGTCGCCCTACGGCCAGCTGGTGCTGACGCGGCAAAAGGGCCCCGAGAAGAGCCAGAGCCTGGAGTACAGCCCCGCAGGGAAGGAGTACGTCAAGCAACTAGTGTACGTGGAGCAGTCCTCCTCCAGCCCCCGCTTCAGGACCGCCGACCGCCTGCTGCGCTACGGCACCACTGGAGGTGGGGGGGCCTACACCGGCGGAGGGGGCTCCTACGGGGGCTCCTTCACCCTGCAGCACAGCCAGTCCCTGATCAGGGACCCCCGCTTACTACTGGACTACAGCGGGGTGGATGGTGGGGACGGGGGTGGCAGGCTGCTCTATGAGGACTCCATATCCTGGTCGTCCTCCATCCAGCACCAGACCACCCTCACCTCCTCCTCCCCGGGGAGCAACCGCAAGCGAAAGAGCCGCAAGCCCTCTCTGCCCCAGGAGGTGGAGCACGAGGTGGGTGGCACGCTATCGGAGGCCATGCTGGCCCAGGCTCGGCTGGCCTGGGAGGCCCAGCGGGTGATGAAGCAGAGGAGCAGCTGGGACTCGGGGCAGGGAGGTAGCGGGGCGGGAGGGCAGGGGGTTCAGGGCGGGGGTTCCAAGGACGGCTACGAGAGCGACGGTGCAGTGCCGATGCCCCTGCCGGGGCCTGTAGTCAGGGCCTTCAGCGAGGACGAGGCGCTGGCCCAGAGCGAAGGCCACCACCATTGGAAGCGAAGCAACTTTGAGCGTCTGGGCTTCCCTCAGGCACTGCTGGAGAAGAGCCTGTCCGTCCAGACCAACCTGGCCTCGCCAGAGCCTTACCTCCACCCCTCGCAGGTACTCAGAGACACACTTAACACAAATTCTGCTGTGGCTGGCAACCGCACAACATGCAACCATGCTTGGGCTTAAATTGTCTCATTTGAAAATGTATGATCCAACTATTGTGCAATGAAGAGCATAGTACTCACAGCACCTCTTTGTTTTCATTGTTTTCACTGCCACTGGTAACGTGGCCTTCTGCCCCGCTGATTTTAGTACTATGATAAAAGATTACACGCAGCCATCAGGAGCAATTATGGGTTAAGTGTCTTGCTCAAGGACACTACAGCATGCTAGCAGGAGGAGCCTGGGGTCGAACCAGCGACCTTTACAAGACGACCAGCTCTACCTCCTGAGCTACTCTTTTTGCTATTTCAGTACATATTGAAAAGCCATATCCTGTGATATTAGCCTATGGTAGTATTTCTTTACACTGTTGATATATTGAGAGGTACAATTAGTATTATTAGTATACTATTAGTCCCTTCTTTGCCAGTGCGCAAATTTGCTAGTGAAGTTTAACAGTATTAAACACATTATTTCATATTAATAAATAATAAATGCCAGTCTGACCAACTCAACTCATTCAATTCAACTGCAAATCACTTAGTGGTTTGTTGCTATGGACTCTCAAGACTTAAGTCAGAAATTGGGTTTGATCATTGACAGGTCAAACCAAAATATGACTGCAAACTTGCGGAGATCAACAATTCTGGGTAAAATTTAAAATGTACATTTTTGTGTTTTAGCTTGGCTTCAGAGACTCTTTCCCCAAAAACTTGCCTGCCATCCAGATGACAAAGTAGGGAGTGTTACCCCTTCAGGATTCACATAAGAAATCTTGGATTGAAGGGCAGTCGTTTGGAGCGGAATAGTCCAAAAATACAAATGAACGCTACTCATTTAAAGACTTTGGCAAGTGGCCACAATTTAAGTGGAATGACGATGGATAATGGACTTAACTGAGGCAACCGACCTCTGCAGTATAATAGCCTATGGGTCCGCCGTTAAATATGGATAATGTACAGCTCATCAGGCACTGTCAAAACATAATCGACCAATGTCACAGAAGCTCAAAAGAGGATGGATGATACAATTCAGATGGATACAATACTCAAAGAGAGTTTGTCTTCAAAGCAACTTGACCAGCTTCTATATGAATGGTCAGCGGGTCAAGTCTGAGGGTCAAGTCTTGTCGGCCATGTTGACCATTGTTTTGGGATTATAATATCACCTGCTACTATCCAAAACCCTTTCAGGAAACATAAACTGGCCATCACTAGCAACTGAGTTGTGGAGAATGCAGTGGTGCATCAGGACGCACAACTAAACCTATACATGCATTCACTGGTATTAATATACTTAGTTACGACCTTAAACACACAAACCACAAACTCACGGACACACAGCTGAATGTTATACTATAGATGTATACGTACTGATCCGATGCCTAATATTTATATATACGCGCACACACACACACACACACACACACATAAAAAGCAAGAGGCACTTCTTCACAACAGCCCCACCCGCCTTGAAGCCATCAATGTTTCATGTTGGGCCACTGTGCTCCACCTCATGTTGTCTTATATAACTCCCACAGTGCCATCTCATAAATCCAGGGTCTCGAGCTAAAGAATCACATTCGGTAGTAGCTAGGTGAAATAGGAAAGCCGACCAAAACCCTTCTTTTGAAATAGATTTCCCTCAAATATACAGTATATATCAGACTTGATATCACAAGGAACTTCATTATCAATGTCGCATCTCCTTTTCATGCAGGGCAAATACCACTGAAACATGGTCATTTCAAACAGTTACACCATCCCTGCACCGCACTTAGACCAGCTCAGACCAGTCAATACTCTCAGACCCCCCCCCCCCCCCCCCATGAACTCACATGAAGGGGCTCAACTTGATTTAAAGACGTAGACATGCAAATGCACCGACTCGCCGGCTTCAATGGGTTACAGGCGCCCTTAGACATAGCACAGCATCCCTGGGAAGCCCGTAGCGTGACGGGAGGTTGTGGGGGTGGGGGTTGGGGCAGGTGGGGGCTCGGGGAAAAAGTGCATAGCCAGGAGGAAAACTGGGCTAACCACTGAATACTGTTGTGCAGCCTGCCTGCCCCACTCTCCCTCTCCCCAGCTCCCTCCCTTTTCAGATACATGTACAGTCACGCAAGGCCCCGATCTAAAGTGTATTGAAGACGGGAGAGGAAAATGTGTTTTTGGAGAATAAAGGGGGGTGGAGGGGTTATGTGAAAGGGGGAGAGATGGTTTGACAGATGATAGGTGAGGGAACAGGATTCAGTAGAGCGCGCTCGTGCAACCAGGCGGCAGAAAATGCAGATCGGAAAATAAAAATTCTGTCGTATTTTCTCGGTCAAGGAGAAACCAGCAGGTGATTGCCCGCCGCCGGTCGCCATAGCAACCAGCCATGACAAGATTTTCTTACGCTTGCACCACGTGAAGCATTTGAGATTAACATAGTCATTTAATTACCTCGGGGAAAAAATGTCCAGCTTACCTGCAGCCCACCAACCCATTCCACTGTCCAGCACACTTATAGGGGCATTCTGGGTAATTGCTGTGGGCTTCTGGGTATAACGTCAATACGGAAAACGATAAGACTCAATGATTGACATGCTGGTGGGAAAGCTGTTTCTTGACCACTATTTAAATTTCTAGTGTGTGTGTGTGTGTGTGTGTGTGTGTGTGTGTGTGTGTGTGTGTGTGTGTGTGTGTGTGTGTGTGTGTGTGTGTGTGTGTGTGTGTGTGTGTGTGTGTGTTTTAAGTATCATAATTTAGTTTTTCGAGAAGATTTATTTTGAGGACCCTAGTCCTGATTAGACTGCCAGATGCCATTAATAATTTGATTTGATGTAATAAAACAACCTTTTCTGCCATTTTTTTAATTAATACGCCGCCGTCCGTCTGTCATGTTGCGTCCCATCCAAAAGAACGAGTGCTGCAATGTTAAAGTGGTAATCTGTTAGATTCCCATATTTGGTTGTTTATTTTGCTATGAATGTATGCGCTACTCTGTACACTATATGCACGAGTAGTAAAAGTTTGAAAAGTGTGACATCTGTGAAGATTAGTGTTAACCCGGATGTTGAATTATCTGAATTAGTATTTATTATTACATGAATTATTCGAGTTGAGTGGAATTCTGGCACTTGCTGTAGTAGTGAAATCCACCCAACACAAACTAATCTCATGGATATTGGTTATACGGATGGTCTTCTGCTCAAGCAGGTTGGTGGATGATTATTTGCCAGAGTGTGCCAGTTACTTGTTGAACTGTAAACCACTGACCATGGGGGTTGTTCCGCAGAAACACCAGGGATATTCATCAAAGTTTTATTGCCCCCCTCCAGTCTGAAGACCTGGGAGCGTGTGCCCAGTTCGAGGCCAGCCGTAACGCCCGGAACATGATGCCCAGTGCCAGCTGCGGTGTGTTCCCTGAGTTCACCCTGAGGAAGCCTTCCTCAGAAACGGACATCGAGAACTGGGCGTCCAAGCATTTCAACAAACACACACAGGTGCTCAAAACAGCTATACAAGCAAATGCAGCATGTGTGGGTTGTTACTGTTTAATGCTTCGGTCGGTTCGGAGTGGCCTTGGCCGCGCATGCTCTGCACAGCGGGACTGTCTTGAGGCACACAGCACCTGTCGGTAGGATGCAAAGAATAGAATAGAATATCTCTTGTCCTAGTAAAAGTAGGATACGGTGAAATGTGTCCTCTGCATTTGGCCTCCTTTACCCCGGAGCAGTGGGCAGCCGCAGTGCAGGGCCCGGGGACCGGCTTCCGCTCTTTCACCAGCGCCTTGGAGCATTAACCCTAACATACATGTCTTTTGATGGTGGGGAAAAAAAAGAGAGCCCCCGGAGGAAGCCCACGCAAACACTGGGAGATAATGCAAACTCCCCACAGTAAGGACTTGGGACGGCCGGGAACTGGCCGAGGCGTCTGTGAATGGATCCCCAAACCACCTGGTTTTTTGATGTGTTTTAATCTCACCTGGCATGTCTCTCGTTGCCGAGTTGCCGAGTTGTCGTGTTGCGGGAAAAGGGCAAATTTGTCCCCGAGTTCGATCGTTCGAGACGCTCAGGATTCTGCTCGGATAAAATAAAATGCGCCTCCAAAAAAACAGACTGCGAAGGAACCAAAGACAAATAAATGATTCTCTTCTTTTCAATTTATCATTTTGGAGGCAGGCGCATTGCTTTCATCCGTCTTCATGCACGGAGCTCGTACATCTATTACATTGGAAAGAAACATGACAGGGGGAGCCTGCACTTCGACGAAAATATGCCCAATCATAATGGGGCACGAGCTGTGGTTTGCTGTTACTTGATCAAAAGTATATTTCAAATACTGAAACCCGCTGTGAAAGTCCCCCTCCCCTCCCGTCACCACAGTTGAATCCGAATTTTCCAGACAAGGCTACAAAATATATATATATATATATATGTATTTTTTTATTTTTATTGAACTGAGCGATACCAACCATCCGTTTCTCAGGGCCTGTTTCGGAGGAAGGTGTCCATCGCCAACATGTTGGCGTGGAGCAGTGAGCCCATCAAGAAGCCCATGATCGTCACGTCGGACCGCAACGTCAAGAGGGAGGCGGTGGACATCTTCAAGCTCATCCAGACCTACATGGGCGACCGGCGCTCCAAGGCCGACCCCTACTGCGTGGCTCTGGAGGTCGGACGTCAACACAAACAACCCCAACTGCCACTACGTCACACCCAGTTACACACCGGGGGGGGGGGAGAGCTTGTGGAGAGCTTGTTTGAATTGAGTTGTTTTTGTGGGGTTTTTTTGTTGCTGGGGGTGTGCAGCGGGCCGGTTGTTATGGCTCAATGCGTTATTGTGTTCATTTGAAGAGAATGATGCTTTTTTTTTTTTTTTTCCCCCAAAACCATACTCCCTTGTATAGCATAAAGATCGACACATATTTCAACAGAAAAGAGGAGTTAAAACTCCACGGGGTTTAATCTAAATCAGCACTGAGTTGATCCGACTTCAATGAATCCAGAATATAAAAATGCCTTTCTAAAACATTGCTTAATTTTAGACATACATAGTTCTAGACTAGGAAGTCCTGGACTTAGGTACCTAAGGACTAGTCAGCTGCTCCTGTCTGGTCTTGGTGCTGGTCTTCTTCCAGATAATCCATTTTCTCTATTTGTCAAGGTCGACCTGGAGGCCCACGTCCATTACTCCACAGATAAACCTGCATCTGGCCGGGTTTCATTTAAGCCTCCACTTAGACCTAGATCAGCTCTAATCTTCCTTCTGGAAATCAGATTTTATCTTTTTTTCCCAACTAAGACCAAGTCCGAGTCTTTTTTAAACCATGACCGAGAAAGGCCAATTCAGTTGGTCCAGATTAAAAGTGTGATTTACTTTTAAGATCAGGCCTTATTTGTGTCCATCAAACTGCCTCCATGATGCAGAATATATTCCTTTCTGGTAAATAAATAATCACAGAAGACGTGTTTGTAAAGTTTTCTGCAGTTCTGAAATCATTTGTAATAGGTCAGCACGGTTCAAGTGAACCGTGTTTCCATATTTTGAAAATTTGAACATGAAACTCATTATTGAGTTCATCAAAGGTATTTTGCTTAAGCTTGTATATTTAGAGGTCGTCCTACGTATCCATAAGTTGATTATATCGAGGTTGTTGAACATTTTGTGACGACTTTATGCCTTTTATATTTTGAGTCGGATCAACTTGAGGAGGGCGGGGCTCTTCCCCCAAGCGTCTCATATAATAGAAATAGAAATAATATATAGAAGATGTTTGTTTCCGTTGCCCTACCTCTGCCTCGCGGTCTTCTTCCTCCTTCAATCTGCACGCGATCGCTCTCTCTACCTTGACTATTTCTCTCTCGCTCTGTCTCTCTCTCTTTCCCGGCCTCCCTCCACCAGGTGGTGGTGCGCGGCTGGAGCAACCAGGGCCTGCGCGACGAGCTCTACATCCAGCTGTGCCGGCAGACCACGGAGAACTTCCGCTACGACAGCCTGGAGCGGGGCTGGGAGCTGATGGCCATCTGCCTGGCCTTCTTCCCCCCGACGCCGCGCTTCCACTCCTACCTGGAGGGCTACATCTACCGCCACATGGACCCGCTCAACGACACCAAGGGTGAGCGGGCGGGGTTCTTATCAGGTCCTTGAGGTGCTTGAAGTGCTTGAATTCATTTGGTCCTCAGAAATAATAAGTACTGGAATACTTTGAAAATAGCCCCGTTTGTGCTGAAGTATTTGGAAAAAAGTCCTTGAAAGCAACACGATCATCAACCTGGCTTATTCCACTCGGTTTATTTATTCAAATTGTTAAATAATTAAATACAACATAGATTATGCCAGGGGAAAAAAATGTAAATTGAATCCAGCATGGTTGGAAATAGACACTTAGAATAGTATTATATTTGCTTTGCTTGAGGTCCTTGAAAATGAAAATAAGTGCTTGAAAAAGTACTTGAAAGTCCTTCAATTTTATTTTCACATGCGCGCGCGCACACACACACACACACACACACACAGCTCCTGGTGTTAAACCCAGAGTTATGGATCCAAACAGGTTTCATCATGGGCAAAAACTAGGTAAATAAATAAAAATGAGTTAGTTCGAGACTTTTTAAACTTTGCAAATTTTATACAAAAACTGAGAACCGATTTCAACTCAAATTGCCACAGCAAGACAATTGGGTTTTTTTGGGGGGGTTTTTTTGTTTTTTTTTTTACTCACAAAAAAAAATCATCTGTGACATTGCATGGACAGTGATACAGTATGTACTATCAAATAAAGATACAGATAAAAGTCAACGTCAATCATTTTGTATCTGTGCTTTACCAAGTTTAACCATTTTTTGTGAGTAAAATTCTTTACAATAGAACACGGGGAGATTTCACCTTCCCTATCAAAACTGGAAAAAAGACATTTTCATACATTCTTTTAACAATTCAGCTAAAATTTGACCTTATGGGTATAATGTACTCAGTCACAGCAAGACAATTTAATCCGTCCCGTAAATTAATTTCAGAATCACTATACTTAAAGGGGACCAATTGTGAAAAACTCTTTCAAAACTTTTTCAATGCTTGCGCACATACAGTACTTTTGGGTCCCTGATGGGCACACAAACTGTTAAAATAAGACAACCCAGTCAGTTTTCTGTGAGCTCTCAGGTTGGAAAACATGTCCCCAAACAAGCGGTTCACATTTGTAGCCCAACCCCTACGTCACGTTGGGCTTCAGTACAATTAGAACCTTCCCCCCATCTGAATAACTCAACAAACAAACAAACAAATAATTTACAAGAAAGAGGAATTAAAGCCAACTGCGGTGAATAAAATGCAGACAATGGAAATGTAGGTATTTATAAATGTAAAATTGTAATTCTGCTGTGTGTTTCCTTTAAAATAATAATAATATATATATATATTCAGTAGATAGACTGTAAGCTGAGGTGTGCGATTTACTGTCCGTTTTTCCAACAACACTTTTAAAAATATTGTTTTTATTGTAGATGTATTTCTTTAATTTATTTTATTCACCTGAAACAAAACACGCTGCGTCCTGGTGCCGTATTGGGGTCCCCCACAAGCTTGGTAAACAGCGACAAAAGTCAGAACAAACTTTTTTATTAGTCCTTGTAGATCTAATATGATCTTATTTCTGGCCTCAAATTTGTTTAGAAACTGATTTTGGTGGACTGGTGAATAAGGTGAAAGCTCAAACCCCATTGGCTCACACAACTAGGAGCTTCAGGAGGGTGGCTCCACCCACAAAAAAGTCTGTTTTGAATGGTATAGAGGCACGTTAGAATGGCTAGAATGCATAACCTGAGTGGTATGTTCAGAAATAAAAATTTGGAAAACATCAGAGATCTATATAAACTTCTTGAAAAGGAGCATAGTAGGTCCCCTTTAATTAATCCACATAACTTTACTTCATGTTTACAGTATATAAAACCGAAAAAAATTAAACCTTTTTCTTTAAATGATTACGTGTATATTTTTAAAAACATTATTAGGCAATTCACTCTCCTAACGAGACTGTTTAACACCGTCCTGGAAAGGAAGAGGATGCCAGAGGAGTGGAGAAGAAGTGTACTGGTACCCATCTTCCAGAATAAGGGAGACGTACAGAGCTGTAGTGACTACAGGGGAATAAAGTTGATCAGCCACAGCGTGAAGCTATGGGAAAGGGTAGTGGAGGCTCGGTTAAGAGGAGAGGTGGGGATCAGCGAGCAGCAGTATGGTTTCATGCCAGGAAAGAGTACTACAGATGCAATGTTCGCTTTAAGAATGCCAATGGAAAAGTACAGGGAAGGCCAGAGGGTGTTGCACTGCATCTTTGTGGATTGAGAGAAAGCATATAACAGGGTGCGGATAGAGGAAGTGTAGTATTGCATGAGGAAGTTGGGGGTGGCAGAGAAGAAAGAGCGGTACAGGATATGTATGAGGGCAGTCAGACAGCAGTAAGGTGTGCAGCAGGCGTGACGGAGGCTTTCCGAGGTGGGATTGTATCAAGGATCAGCTCCGAACCTTTTCTTGTTTGCAATGGTGATGGACAGGTTAACAGATGAAATCAGGCAGGAGTCTCCGTGGACTATGATGTTCGCAGATGACATTGTGATCCGTTGCGAGAGAAGGAAGCAGGTGGAGGAGAGCCTGGAGGAGTGGAGGCGTGCATTAGAGAAGAGGAATGAAAGTCAGCAGGAGTAAGACACAATACATGTGCCTGAATGGGAGGCAGGGCGGCGACAAGCTGAGAATGCAAGGAGTGGAGGTGGAGAAGGCGGATGAGTTCAAGTACTAGGGGTCGACCATCCAAAGCAACGGAGAGTGCGGGAGAGAGGTGAAGAAGAGAGTACAGGCAGGGTGGAGTGGGTGGAGAAGAGTGTCCGGAGTGATCTGTGACAGAGGGGTTCCAGCAAGAGTGAAGGGGAAGGTCAACAGGACGGTAGTGAGAACAGCCATGTTGTACGGTTTAGAGGCGGTGGCACCGACTAAAAGGCAGGTGGCTGAACTGGAGGTGGCAGAGGTGAGGACGTTGAGGTTTTCATTGGGAGCGACAAGGATGGACAGTATTAAGAATGAGTGCATTAGAGGGACAGCTCAGGTTGGACCGTTTGGTGGAAAAGTGAGAGAGGCCAGATTGAGATGCTTTGGACACGTGTGCAGGAGAGATGAGAGTTACGTTGGGAGAAGGAGGCTGAGGATGGAGCTGCCAGGCAAGAGGAAAAGAAGAAGCCAAAGAGAAGCTTTATGGATGTGGTGAGGGAGGACGTGCAGGCGGTTGCTGTAAGGGAGGAGGATGCGCGGAACAGAAGGTGTTGGAGGCGGATGATCCGCTGTGGCGACCTCTAACGGGAGCAGCCGAGAGAAGAAGAAAGAATTAGGCAATTCACTAATACACAGTACCGGAGTCTCTCCAAACGCAGTGTTTTAGTTAAAATCCACCCAAATCCACAATCTTAACCCAACCTACTTTTAATATAAAGTCTAATTTAGTTTAATTGCCAGATATCGATCGGCGGCTCGTTGGGTGCCGTTCAAAAGGTACTAAAAAGGCTCACTAGAGCATTGTAGCAAAGGACAGCTACAATATGCCCTTGGACAAAATGGAAAAATGGTAAAGTGGATCATTCAAAAATAACAAAAGTGCAAAAAAGAATAAGATGTAATAGTACTTGTGGCAGCTTCGCCTACCACCCAGGGACCTCCAGCACAGAGACACAGACAACAGGGTTGTAGACATCAGTTTATTGTAGAGAGGGGAGGGGAGGGCCAGTTGGGATAAGCCCAGGAGCAGATGGAGATGTCATGACAGGGCTCCTCTCTCCTGAGTGGGTGTGGGGATGGGGGTCTTCCCCGTTGCTTGTTAGACCAACCAATGGGCAACAGGAATGCAGCTACTCTGATCCTGGGTCCCCAATTACCTAGACCCAGGACAGGTTTGGCTGCTAAATCCACACCACAGTACTTTATTGATCCCCCGTAGGGGAAATCCAGGCATGTGGCAGCTCAGTGGGGAACATGAGATACAGAGTGAGTACCGTATACAGTGCTTCTCACTGCTTAATATATTCACAAAATATACATCATTAAAAGAAGTAATGAAAAGTTGAACAACTGAGATAAAGTAAGTAAAAGGTGATACAGTAATAATAAGTAATTATAAACTCCTTAAGAATGTACATTGAAGTTTAATTCAGTGCAATGCAAATGGATTGGATATAGAAAACAGAGTGAGCAGTGTGCATAGTAACAAGGTAATAAAGTGAAAGCAGCATGTATGTTAATACATGTTATAATTGGTAATATTATATTTACATGTTTTTTCATACAACCCTAACCATGAGTCATTATCCAGTGACAGTAGTAGTCTCCCCCCCCGCGTGTTTGGCGTGCTGATAGATTAGATCCCTCATTTATTTCTCTCAAAGATTATATTCATATCCACAGTTGGCGCAACAGCACTGACACTACCCCCATACAAACACCCAGACATCGCACAACCCCACAGCGATGCACAACAAGTCCATGGGGACGCAACACAGTAAATACAACAGACAATTGGGGTGTGCTGTGTAGTACACACCACGTGGAATGGAACGGAAGACAGAAAAGTATTGCTTTCTACCAAAATGTGACGTACTCCGTATCTTTGTGTTTTATTTATTTATTTCTTTTTCAGGAGTGGCCATCAGCAGCTACGCCAAATACTGCTTCCGCAAACTCACGAAAGCTGCTCTGACCGGAGCTAAGAAGGTAGGCCCTCCCCTCGCCACCTGCCTTTTTTTGTCGCCACGGAGACACCTGCGCCAAACAGCCACAGACTAGAGTAGCAGACAGTGACTCACCTCATACACGGAAGCATGCTGATCCATGGCGATGAGCTGACCCTTCAAAAAGGCCCCAAAAAAAAGTAAAAACACCAAGTCCTTCAGTCGCCGTGTCGCCAGCGCACGACAGTGTCTCCTTTATTTGGAACGTAAGGAGTGCAAATGCTGGGTTCACCCGCTGAATTCAACCAACTGCAACGCGTTTGTACTCATCGATTTTTAGAATGTCCAACGTCGAAAGGTTAAGAATAGTTACGCTGAGTGCTTCTGTTCTCGATTAACTATTACGTGGCCGCGTAGATGAAGCAATTAGAAAAGTACGACAGGACCGAGACTCTGGTTGAACGACAACGAGGAGCAACACAGTTCAAAGGTCAGCTGAAAAACAACCCCCTGAAAAACACCACTGACCCCCTGGCTCCTGCCCGACATTTGACATTTTTGTGGTTTGTCGTGTGTGTGCGAGTGTGTGTACAGTATGTGTGTGTTTTACTATACTTGTGAGGAGCGGTCTCCGAATTGACAGTATTTTGGTTTAGAAGTACACCACAAACAATAAAAAAATAAAAAAATAAATACTCAATTACCAGGTTTATTTACTCTGACCTAACATGAATTACAGCGTGTGTGTGTGTGTGTGTGTGTGTGTGTGTGTGTGTACAGTATGTGTGTTTTTTACTATACTTGTGAGGAGCAGTCTCCAAATTGACAGTATTTTGGTTTAGAAGTACACCACAAACAATAAAAAAAAAAATATATATATATATATACTCAATTACCAGGTTTATTTACTCTGACCTAACATGAATTACAGTGTGTGTGTGTGTGTGTGTGTGTGTGTGTGTGTGTGTGTGTGTGTGTGTGTGTGTGTGTGTGTGTGTGTGTGTGTGTGTCCCACTGGGTTGCTGCGCAGGGGAGTGAGTCTGCCCATATTTATTTCCAACAAGCTCCAGCCTAAAATCAGAACCGGAGCGTGACAGACTGAGCCACTAATGGGCTGAGAAGTGTGTGTGTGTGTGTGTGTGTGTGTGTGTGTGTGTGTGTGTGTGTGTGTGTGTGTGTGTGTGTGTGTGTGTGTGTGTGTGTTGATTCGTCCAACCTGCAGATTCACTGCGGAGCGGCTCCACATCATTACCAGGCCTCCCCTTCACCTCCATCTTACCGCTGAACAGCAACTCTGTCAAAAACTTGCGGGGGGGGGGTGAGCAGGCGTATCTCAAAGTATTTGTTTATATATCTTTTCAATGAAACTGGTTTTAGAGGAATCCCACAGACCCTAGCGTCACCAGTACGACCAGAGTCCCGTCAGAGGAGCAGGTTGGCTCAGGGCACCGTCTTGGAAACAGCCGGCGTCTGTGCCCGTATGTGGCTCTCGGCTCATTACTGTCACATCACCGCAAATAATAACATTTAGTATGTGTGTGTTTTTTTGTGTTTCAGTTTTTTGCTGGTGAAAGTTAAAGGAGTGCATACGGTGTGTGATATGAAGTATGAACACAACGATCCCAGTTAAACAACTAAAAACGCACAGTTTTTACGTCAAGCAATTTGCGGACGATTCACACACACACAGTATATAATACATTCGTGATTCCTCTTATTTATAATCCCTCATTGAAATGTTGTCCCTGTGCACCCTTGTAAGCCTCCATCTGTTTTATCCTGTTATTGTAACGCACACTGACCAAAAAAATAAAGTTTCGCAAAATGAGCTGGCCACTACTGTTGCTAGGCGACAAGTTTTTCTTCCCCCTTCTACCTCCTCTCCTCTGCCAGCGCTGCAGGGGGAACATATTTGCCATCGCGGCGCTTTCAGGAGCATACTCAGTTCCTAGTGACTTTTTTTTATTTTTTATATATAATTTCTTTTTTACACCTTCACTTGGCAGCGTTCACCTTCGTTTCAAGGAGGATTAAGCGAGGAGTGAGTTTGCGAGGTAGAAGAAGCGCTGGGAAAACGGCGCGGGACCCGTCGAGGAACGTCCACGGGAGGCGCGCACTCTGGAAAGACGAGGCGAGCTGGATAGTACACTGAAGTGTCCCACACGAAAATAAAGTTGTTAATCCATGCTTTACAGTATTGTTGCTCCTGGAAGCATTGTGACCGACAATACACCGTGTGGAGGGAGTGCAGACAATGGCGGCGGAAAAAAAAAAAAGGGTGGGGGGGGGGTTTTATTTGTTGTGGCTCGGCGTGGTGGATGAGGGCTGGCGATACGGTGATTAGGAATACAATGAAAGGCGTAATCCCTGCAGGGAGTGCAGCGCGCTGCAGCGGTGTGGCTATAGATAACAGAGGGAAACGGATAACAACGCAGTAAGTGGAAAATAAAGGCCAAAGCTTACATTTGTATTTCCAGATTTAATCCACCGACGACATTCCCAGTTGGAGCGCTGTAATCCCTGCGCACAGCATGTTGCCGGCATTGTGCTGTAGGGAGGGGATGCAGCTATTACGTTTGTCTTCTTTTTTACTACTTTTGTTCAAAACTAACAATGCCTCGCCGGGAAAAACAAATAATTAGTTGAATTGTCTTTGCGCAAATTCCCAGTTGGGGAAAGACGTAGTCCCAAATGTCGAAATTGGGAGTCGTCTACATCCAAAGTTCTCGCCGTCTGCTTTTCCTACTTAGGTTCACTACGTGGCCAAATTGTAGAATGTGGTTGTGCGCCGCAGCATTGACATGTCCCTTCGCTGTAACTAAGGGACCGAGCCCGAACCGTGACAAACCACCCAGACCATGGTCCTCCTCCTCCAGCAGGCTTTACAGTTGGCAGGATGCGTGCAGGCAGGCAGGGTTCTCCTGGCGTCCGCCAAAACCCCGATTGTTCCGTCAGACGCCAGACGTTTACGTTGCATTCCACGGACACCGCTCCAGACCATGCTTGGCGCTGCACGCGGTGATCTCACGCTGGTGTGAAGCTGCACGGCCATAGAATCCACTGGTTATATTATGAATACGTATGTTGATGATTATAAACAGAAAAATATCATTAAAAGTTCATGTGGCATTTTTGCACTCAGGTATTTTGGCTACTTCCCTTACCAGCTTTGGAAACAGCTTCTGAAGCCCAACCCCAGTGTGACGCTGCCTTTGAATCCAAACCTCTTATCACTCCCCGGCACTTTTTTTTTTTTTTTTTCCCCCCGTTATCTCGCCTTCCGCACGCCGCTGATTTCATCAAGGATTTCATTCAGGTCCACCTCAATCACTCAAGACGCTAGAGTTTTAATGTTAAAGTACAGAGACGAACGAGACTTGAATGTTACCGATTCAACCTCAAAGTGGAGAAGTGAAATATACGACGGTGATTGTATTTGCCGGTGAATTGTTGTGTGAGTCGCCGCAACTTGCTGAATCAAACATGCAGTTTGTTGAAGATAACTTTAGGAGAGGAAACGATGCGAGAATATAAAAGGCCTATGAACGAGCCAGAGAGACAGACTGGACCTACTTAGACAACAATAGATGAGCAGATGGTTGGACCTGGTCAGCGCAATTGGAAAAGTACAAATACTTTGTACTGTGTACACGCTTGATAGGTGTACTACGTACTGCAGGAGTGTGTGTGTGTGTGTGTGTGTGTGTGTGTGTGTGTGTGTGTGTGTGTGTGTGTGTGTGTGTGTGTGTGTGTGTGTGTGTGTGTGTGTGTGTGTGTGTGTGTGTGTGTGTGTGTGTGTGTGTTTGACTGCAGCAATAACAGTGTAGGGGCGGTCCACACTCTGCTGGCACAGCTCCTGAATAGCCGGCGCCAACAAACACAACATGCTGTTAATAGAGCCACATTGTTCCACACACACACACACATTCACACACACTCCGAGAACATGTCCCAGTGTTTGACTGGTATTAACCCGCTAACCTTTTCGCAGCAGATTAATGAGCTGTCACTGTCCTGCAGCCGACTTGGTGCTCCCCTTGTCCACCCCTCCGACCTCGTTCTCTAAATATAGCCTCCTATTCGGACGTTGGCAGCTCTCGAAAGCTCCCGTTGCCTCCTTGACCGTGATCTCCCACAGATTTGACCCGCCATTCTCTTAAACCACTGAATCGACGGGGCTGTAACTCCCTGCGACCTTCTATGTTCAATGCACTATGTTGGGAGTAAACTCCGCCACCGCGGTAAACGCTGTCCTGGACAGGGGTCGCACAGAATTAATTCATTTAATTGTTTTTTCCCTCCACACGACATAACTCCCATCAGTCTCATCATCAGTTTATTCAGCCATGTACATTTACATATACTAGGAATTTTTCCTGGTGAGGTTTGGTGCATTTCACTACGGACGATTTAACATTAAATAAGAAGGTTAACAGTCAGAAAAAATTGGGAATAAAAATTATAATAAAATAAAATAGAATAAAAGTTGGGTAAAACTGAAAAAGAAAAAAAAAAAAAAAAAAAATATATATATATATATATATATATATAAAGTATATACAAATTATTGTTATGGGTATCATTATAAATCTGAATTATGATTTCTGCATATTTCCCATATATAATTTACATTATTAGTATTATTCTAATCCTGTTTTAGATCTGATTTGTATTATTATTTTTCTCCTTGGCATTTTTCAAGCTGAAAGTGTCTGGCAGCAACCACCAAACCCACGGACATGAATAAAGTGTAGTTGAATTTGGGGCAGTTCAGACATTTTGTGGTCCAAGTTTGATCCACATCGATCTATATTTGAACAAGAATTAGTGAAAAACTGTTGCCAATCTACCGGAAGTAGCCAAACGTTGGAGCAGGGAGGGCTGTGGTGGTGGAGCCAGCTTGGGCGGCGGAGCGGGGCATTTTTTGACATCATCATCAGCTCATTGGCGTGTAACGGTTGCTTTGCGCAGGATCTGCACCGTGTCTAGACAAGAGAGAGCCAATTCTGCATTCCGTGGGAACGCTTGAGAATTGTAATTCGGCTCAATAGGAAGTGATGCTGCATCGGTCAATTATTGTGGAATAATTTCATTGTATGTACTGTATGTATCACCGCAACGCGCATAGGCTCAAATGACTGATTGCACAGGTCAGGTGATAGCATTGCAGTCTAGTGGTTGGCCAACACGGGGGTCATCACCAAGATGGCGGCACGTGTAGCTGTGTCTGAAGTCAGATGTCATGGATCTGACAAACCCACAGACAATCTGAATAAGATGTGTATTCTGGGCAGTTCCAACACGGTGTTCGAGTTTCATCCAGATCAGTTGAGTATTATGGGTGGAGATAAACAATCACTACCTCACCAAGATGGCGCCACCACGCACAGACATGTAAATTCTTGCGCGCATGCGTAAGTTGACGGAGTAACGGATCACGTGATAGCCCTGCAATATACCAGGCCGTTACGAATCTGCCCTCATAAAATATACCGGAGGAGATAGCCAGGACACAAGCTCTCCGTGGATCCTTGTCGGCTTCAATCGGCCTAATTGCGATTGGATTTTCAGCTGATTGCAACTTGCCCTTTTTGTCTTATTGCAAATATCCATGTGTTGTTTTTTTCTTGCAAAAAAACTGCTGAGGTAATGTACCTGACCTTTATGTTGTGATGTAATTTATAACAAGCCTTAAGACCGAATGAATGCGAAGAAAGTCTTATTTTGATTTAAGATTTGTACATTTGAGTTTATTTATAGATTTATAAAATAGATTATTATTGTAAAAGGCAGTTTTCTGCTGATTTACAAATTTGCATAAAAAATGATGGAAATGGATTAATAATCCTGATAAATAATCGTGATCACAATATTTACTTAAATAATTGTGATTATCATTTCAGCCATAATCATGCAGCCCTACTTAGGTAGCCCTACCAGGCTAAAAGTAAAAGTAAGTCCTTCATGTAGACTTCATTGTCGTGGATGAGTGAGATCCTTGGGAACAGAGGAACTCCAGAGCGGCTGCGTTCCAGAGTTTTTATGTCCGTCGTGGGGCCGGATTCGGTAGTGACTTCCTTCGAAGGCGATCGAGGGGTTCGTGAGGGGGTTCCCATTGGTTGGGGAATTCTCACAAGGCTTTCTGTTTGGTTGTTCCTCTTTGTTGCGAGGCATTCAAAACCCTATTCTAGATCTGAATCTTACAACCATGTCTTTCAATCTCCATATTCGGTTCATGTTTGTCAAATACATCTTTAATTAAAAGAAGACTTAATACTTTGTTGGAATGTAAGAACATAAACACAAATGAAAATTAATCTTTTGGATGCAAGGAGGAAAATCGTACACAATATAAGTCTTAACTGCGCAGATGAAATTGCCCACAGAATGAATCTTTGAAATGCAAGAGGATAAACCCATAAGCCAAACAATACATCTTGGAATAAGGAATGAAAGCTAGTTATACACAAGAGGAATCTGTGCTTGGGGTAACAGCACCAGTAGCAACTAAGGGGTATAAAGCTCAGCAAACTGGAAAGACAGCTTAATCATATAACTTTGTTATTATACATCTCTCAAAGTCGGGAGTGGTATCACTCTTTGCACAATCATCTAAGGAGAAATGTGCTTACACATTGATTAAGATCCTGTTCTAGCACATCCCAAAGGTGTTCTATTGGATTCAGATCCGGTGACTGGAAAGGCCACTCAAGAACACTGAGTTCATTGTCATGTTCATGAAACCAGTCTGAGACGACTTTTGCTTTGTGACATGGTGCATTATCATGTTGGAAGTAGCCATTGGAAGATGGCTAAATTGTGGCCATGAAGGAATGCACATTGTCGGCAATAATACTCAAATAGGCTGTGGCATTCAAGGGATGATTGATCGATATTACCGGGCCCAAAGTGTACCAAGAAAGAAATTCCCCACACAATACATCACCACCACCAGCCTGGACTGTTGACACAAGGCAGGTTGGGTCCATGGATTCATGTTGTTTGTGCCAAGTTCTGACCCAACCATCTGTGTGCCTCATCAGATCAGGCTGCATTTTTTTCCACTCAACCATCCAGTTTTGGTGAGCCTGTGCCCACTGCAGCCTTAGCTTTCTGTTCTTGGCTGACAGAAGTGGAACCCGACCTGGCGTTCCGCCTCTTTTTCTAAGATGTTTTTCTGCTCACCACAATTGTACAGAGTGGTCATTTGAGTTACGGTAGCCCTTCTGTCAGATCAAACCAGTCTGGACATTCTCTGTTGAAGTCTCTCATAAACAAGGCTTTTCCATCCGCAGAACTGCCACTCACTGGATGTTTTTTGTTTTTCGCACCATTCTGAGTAAACTCCAGAGACCGTTGTGCAGGAAAATTCCAGGAGACAAACAGAAATACTCAAACTAGCCCGTCTGGCACCAACAATCATGCCACGGTCGAAAACACAGATCATATCTTTTCCCCATTCTGGTGGTTGATGTGAACATTAACTGAAACTGCTGACCCGTATCTGCATGATTCTATGCCTTGCACTGCTGCGTGTGTGTGTGTGTGTGCGTGCATATGTATATCAATATACATATCTCTTTTTAATGTGTCACGCCTCACGCCTCCAGGGTCTGCAGAAGCCGTGTCTGGAGGAGATCAAGCATGCCAGGAATGCCATATTCAGCCCGTCCATGTTCGGCTCTTCGCTGGAGGAGGTGATGGTGCTGCAGAAGGAGCGCTACCCAGACAACCAGCTGCCCTGGGTGCAGACCCGCCTCTCGGAGGAAGTGCTGGGCCTCAACGGGGACCAAACGGAGGGCATCTTCAGGTGAAAGCTCCTCCTGCCGGGGGGTAGTAAGGGACAGGCAGATAAAAGCAAAAATAAAGTAGTGGAAGTTCTGTGTTTGGGCGGTCAAGGATGTGAAGTCGTTCAAAGAGCCGGGGGGTGGGCAAAGATACCAAGTGTATTGTATCGATTTCCTATTTTCAGGGTTGTTTATCGCGTTTCTGTTTCTAAAGTCTGAAGGGGACAGGGAGCTTACTAGCTGACCTCTGACCCTGGTGCCACATGCCTTCCATCCTCAGGGTCCCGGGTGATATCGACGAGGTCAACGCCCTCAAGCTCCAAGTGGACCAATGGAAAATCCCCACCGGGCTGGAGGACCCGCACATCCCAGGTAGCAGCCAGCCTCCTATGTTGCCTCATGCCTTCTCTCAGAGTAATGTTTTGTGAAATTCCCGATGATGAGCCGCAATAATAAATTCTTCCATTTCAAATGCCAAACACGGAAACTGAAAACGTTGGCGGTAAGGTAACGGTTCACAAAATTCTCGCTTCGATACGACACGGTGGTGTCGGTTTGGTACGTTTTTGAAAGAGCAGATAGGTAGAACTGCCAGAGAAATTTTGTTGATTTAATAAAACAAAAAAAAAACAAAAAAAATAAAAAAACATTTATTCATTAAAACATCATAAAGGTTTTGTTTTTTTTACTTTGAACAATGATGGAGCTCTCCCTGACCCATCTTCTGGGCTGTCTTCTTAGCAGCATACAAAGAAAGTGGTTACATACAAACAAAACAATCCTGTTTTTAGATGGAACTCAGTGTGTTTTTACTCAATTTTCAATGGGAAAAATCAATTAAAAACTTTCCAAAAGCAATAAACTCTAGACAAATGAATACAGGTACTCCTTACTTAACGACCCAGTTCTGTTGCTAGTACCAGGTCGTTAAGCCAATTGGTTGATAAGAGAGGACCCGTGTTATTCCACGGTAAGGGGGCGTGGCTGGTATAGTGTATATGATGTACAGTATATAGTGTATATAGTATATATAGTGTATATAGTGTATACGGTATATATAGTTTATGTATATAGTATATGTAGTGTGTGTATATATAATATATATAGTCTATACAGTATATATAGTGTGTGTATATATAGTATATATAGAGTATATAGTATATAAAGGGTGATGAGATGCTTGACGCTGCGACACCGTGGTATTGTACACAGTGTACAACACGAACTGGTTGGAGAGCTGAACGGTCGTTACACAGGTAGGTTGTTTAGTGAGGAGCACCTGTACATGTTCAAGTTAAGACAACATTGATAGAAAAAATAATTTATGAAATATTTACAGAAAATTGACAACAAAATGTTTAGATAACACAAATATCTTCATTCTTCTAAGCAGCGACGTCGTTAGGGTCGGGGATTGGGGGCTTTAACCCAATCTAAAATAGCCTCGACCGCTCCCTCTCTGAGCGTGCCGACCGTGTCCACGGCCACAGTGCTGCGCCCGTGATCAACACCCAAAACACTGTGTTTTTATTTTACATGTAGGTTACTTTATTTTACTCCGTTTCCTTATGGAACGTTGACATTCCCCCTCCAGCCTGGTTTGCTGAGCCCCTGGTGTCTTTGCATCCTAGCAATGACCCTGCTTTTCAGCATTAACTGGACATTCACAAAGTAAATAGTATTTACTACAGGCACGTGAGAGGACAGCTTACAGTCCTCTTTTCCCCGACCCCAAGTGCCGGCTGCCGTAAGCTGAGCTGTTTACAAACGACAAAGAAACTAAATGAAAATCCTGTATTTATAGTGAGCTGTTTCAAATGAATTAATGGTGTGTGACTGGATTATATGTTATTTAAAGTAATGCGATCGTTTTTCCCCAACCTCATTGTGTGCACCCTCTAGTAAAAAAGCAAAACTACGATTACTCTGGTCTATACGTTGAACGAATACTGATCAAAAGACCCCCACCCTCCGGCAAACCGCACCGTGCTTACACCCCTGGCTGGCGGTATCCATTTATTTTCCCAGTACGGATCCTGACCTCGCCCTCTCTGTCTGTCCGTCCGTCTGTCTGCATGTCCGTCCGTCTGTCTGCATGTCTGTCTGCATGTCCGTCCGTCTGTGTGTCCCAGCGTCTCTGCTCAAGCTGTGGTACCGGGAGCTGGAGGAGCCGCTGATCCCCCACGAGTTCTACGAGGAGTGCATCACCCACTACGACAACCCGGAGGCGGCCGTCAACGTGGTGCTGGGCCTGCCCCACATCAACAAGCTGGTGCTCTGCTACCTCATCCGCTTCCTCCAGGTAGCAACGCGCACCCTGCCGTCGTTGCCCGGCTCCGTGTCGGTGTGGTTTCCGTGCCGGGTGACGCGCGTCATTCACCTCACGCCGCAGTGCAGGCTACGGAAGTTGTAAAGAGGAACGCGGATTGGGCCTGATTTTAGACTAAATCACACTTTTAATCTGGACTCACTATAATCCTGGATTTAGGTACTGAAGGACCAGTCAGCTGCTCCTGTCTGGTCTTGGTGCTGGTCTTCTTCCAGATAATCCATTTTCTCTATTTGTCAAGGTCGACCTGGAGGCCCACGTCCATTACTCCACAGATAAACCTGCATCTGGCCGGGTTTAATTTAAAACTTCACCTTGACTTCACCTTGACCTAGATCAGCTCTAATCTTCCTTCTGAAAATCTGATTTTTTTTTTTTAACCCAAGACTAAGGCAAGTCTAAGACTCATTTTGCACCGTGACCGAGAAAGGCCGTTTTCAGTCGGTGCAGATTAAAAGTTTGATTTGGACTAAGATTAGGTATAATCTGTGTCGGCGAAGACGCCCAAACATGTTCAAACACTGGTGGCAAAATTATAACTCAACTTATATTTCTCGTCAGCCGCAGAAGGAGTATTCACTCAGTTTAAAGGCTTGTTTATGTCATTGACCTATTAAACGTGCTCCTTTGAGAAATGTGTCCATTATTGGACTCAACACACAAACTAAAATGGCGCGCGAGCACCCGAGCCAATCAGAACCCTGGCGGACAGCGCCAAAGGGGCCGTCACGCAAAAAAAAACCGGAAGCCGTCCCAAATCTGACACCTCATGGCGCCCGCTTCCACCCCCCCCCCGCCCAGGTGTTCGCGCTGCCGGCCAACGTGGCCATCACCAAGATGGACGTCAACAACCTGGCCATGGTGATGGCGCCCAACTGCCTGCGCTGCCAGTCGGACGACCCGCGCGTCATCTTCGAGAACACGCGCAAGGAGATGTCCTTCATCCGCGTGCTCATCCAGCGCCTGGACACCAGCTTCATGGACGGGATGCTATAGCCCTGCGGACCTCCGCCCGCGGCACCGACCGCCCCCCGCCCTGCACTCCGGTACGGTACAGTACGGGGGATCGATTCCCCCACCCGCAGGGATGTCCCCTCTCTCCCTCTCGGATGTTCTTTTTTTTTTTTTTTTTTTTTTTTTTGTGATTATTTTCTTTTATTATTTCCAACGTTGCGGAGGATTCCAGGAGTGTCGGGGGAGGGATAAAAAAAAAAAAACAACAACAAAAACATTGCCTTTGTCGTCCGAAGTTTATGTTTTTCGTAAATGTGAATCGACTTTATCCTCCGATCCGCTCCTCCCAACACACACGCACACACACACACACACACACACACACACACACACACACACACACGCACGCGTGCCGGCGCCCACACAGGCGCCCCCCCCCCCCCCGGACCACCTGAACACACTGCCTTCTTCAACCACACCGGCGTGCTTTGGACAATTTGCCGTGAAACACGGGAAGAACCGACGCCGCCACGAGCCCTGGGTCACACTCGCCACCGAGCCGGACGCCACATGTGGATTTTTATTTCATTCGGGGTTTGTTTTTTTTTGTTTTGTTTTTTAGGACTCACCGCGTCTAACCGGTGGAAGGACGTGACGGGCGGGGTTCCGTTTCCTGTTGCGGGGGCGGGGTTTCACGTTTTATAGGGGGGGGGGGGGCTCCCATGGGGCGCCCTGGCTCCGCCCCCGCGCCCCCAATGCCAACAGTGGAAGAAAAGCTCAAGGCGGGAAAAACAACGGAGTTTGCACCGCACGGCCAAGAACGGACAAACACCGCATTTCAAGGTCGACCTACAACTCCCGCCTTTTTTTGCTTTTAAAAACCTTTCGATCCGATTTTACTTTCATGAGGTGCAGCCGCCCTGCGTTAGGACGCCGCCTGCACCGCGGTGTCCGTCACGCCCCGCCCCCGGCGATCGAAAACACTCCTCCCGGCTCCCCCAGTCAGGTCCTTAAACACACACACACACACACACACACACACACACACACACACACACACACCCCTTTTCGTGCTGGTACTTCCTGGGAAGGATGCGAGAACAGCTGATCCGCCCCGAAGAAGGATGACCCTCCACCCTCCACCCGTCACTTGTAACCCGACCGCACTACCTTTAACCACATCAGTCACGGGGATGCGCCGATGCCAATCACTCGCCGCCGGATACGCTGGAGAACGCCCCCGGCGATGTCGCTGGTTTTGTGCTGGTGAGCCCCGGCTCGACGCTCCCAAACCTCCGTCCCGGTGCGAGCGACGGAGGAGGGCGGTAACGCCGATCACTCAAAAAGCCTGGTTAATCCGTGTGACGACCGCTGATATCGGCGCGTCCCTCGTCCGACCGCGCGGCCTTCTCACCGCGGCCCCTTTACTGGTTTCTGAATGTCCCGAGCGCTCGTCCCCCGGCGACGTGCGCGCGCTGATGTTTGCGGACGCCCTCCTCACGCCGCGCCTGTACCATACACCTTCTCTGTGCCGATGAATTGTATTCAACAAAAAAAGGTTTCTGCGTAATTCTTCGTCGTGGTTTTTATATGACTTAATTTATTCCTATTTATTTGAGAGATTTACTTGATGCCTTCTCAAAATGCGTTTGTTTCTTGTTTTTTTTTTTGCACCTGCCGTCACGACGCGTTGCCGTAGCACATGGCTGTAAAAAGGGTTTCGCTTGTGAGTTTATTTTTAATTTTTTTTTTTTGTTTTATTTGAAAATGTTCGCGTTCATGCGCACATACAGTACGTGTTGAATGTCCGTGCCACGTTCTGCTCGTGTTTTTTTTTTTTTGTTTTTGTTTTTTTGGGGTTTTTTTTAAGGGATGCTCGTGCAATTTTTTTTTTCAAAAACAACGTTCAAGGGTACGTTTAGACTCAAATCCACTGTTGAGGCCCGAAAAATGGCTCTTTCTCCAACAGTACTACAGAGGCACTCACAACCCCCCCCCCCACATATATAAATATAGAAATAATATATATCATGTACATTAAACCACTGTAAAGACTGTAAAAAAAAAAAAAAACAAGTATATTCAGGCCACCGAAAACGAGAGGAGAGTGTCACACGCATCACTGGAAACTACTGTGGAACTACTGCAACATGTAAAGGGGAGGGGATCGTGATATTTTGTTTTTTTCTATATCTGAAGGCAGCCAATATTTATATTCCTTTTCTCAGAGGTCCTACGGGTGAAAGCTGGCCTCCTTTTTTTTTTTTTTTTTTTATAAATAAAATAACTTAAAAAGAGTGTGTGGACCAAACAGGGTTCCTGCCAATCAGCTGCAAAGCTGCTGCTTAAAGTGTTAAAAACTCCTCTTTGTTTGATTCCAAACCCTTATAGGTCCTAACAAGGCTCCGTGGCTCTGTGTGAATACTACCCTGGAAAAAGTTTAATGTCTGTCTGTGTTTTTGGGAGGTGGGGGGTATATTGGGTACACGGGTCGGATTGTTTTGGCTCCGCTCGGCCCCTTTTTCCTTTTTTTTTTTTTTTTTTTTTTTATAATAACTTTAATGTGTCGTCACGCAAATGTCTTCACTTTATCCCGCCGCCACCATTCACGGCTACAGTAGGCGATGTCCACGAGACCCGTAGCTATAGTAAAAAAAAAAAAAAAAACTGCCAACGGAGGAAGAGAGACAATGAAAGAAAAGATGTATCCAAGTCCCACGAAGAGTGAAAAATGCCATTAACCACTCTGTTAAAAAATAATAATCATTTGGATCTTAGACCGCTCGAGAGCCGCGTGGAGGAGTCTGTGAAACAGGGTTTCTCACGCGGAAGAACCGTGTCGTGAAAAAGGGCAAAATATCCGTATGTGTGAGTTTTTTACGTGGAGTGGAGTGACCAGTGGAGTGGATAGAAAAAATTAAAAAACATTTGGAGGTATGTCGGTGAAGGTTTCGAGTAGCTGATGGTTTGTAGATAGAACGCAGCGATCCCGTCGACCAATCAGCATGCAGCGAAAACTCTGGGTCTATTCAACTATTCTAAGGGGGTTTAACAAAAAAGAAACGGAAGGAATTTACCATAAAAAAAAAAAAAAAAAAAATTAAAATAAAAAAAGAGACAGTGTTACAGTATTTAGCTTTAAATAAATTCCACTAAGAGATTATGATGCTGTTCCCCCGATTTTTTTTTTTCCTATGCTTTCTTCTTCCTACAGTCAGTGTCAATGCTGTTATTAAGAGTGTTAACGTGTATTAAATGACGTCGGGAGATTCTGGTGTGAGGACACCGCCGTGGAATCTGCGCTGCTCGCCTCCATGTGGCTCCTCGGAGGAGGTTGTTTTTATTTGTATTTTTTTGTTTTTATTTTTGAGTTGTACAGTAATGCCCACCGTCATCATCCATGCTATATCCAAGAGAAGACTCTGGAAGTGAAATGGGTGTTGTTTTAAATAAATAAACAAATAAAAAAAATAAAAATACACCACCGCCCCCGATCTCATTTTTGTCTCGTATCCACAGGTGAGATTATTGTGTTCATATCTCCGTGCACATTCGCTCATAACCGACGGTTCTCATTTGTGACTGGCGGCGATAAGCCGAGAGTGAAAATAGAAGGCAAGGGGGACGAATCCTAATTGTCAGCGAGACAAGAGGCTGACAAAATCTGCTCAAAGTTTGGTGCCAGGGAATGACTGACTCCAATGGTCCAGGTTTCTTGCGGGCGCAGACACACACACACGCACACACAATGGATCTTCTACATATAGGCTACGAAAAGTATTCACTCTTAGACTTAATGCTCGATGACACTTTCTTTGCAAAATGTAGTCCAAAATTCACAGTTATACAATTCAAACTCAAATATTTACCATCATAAAACAAAATACTTCATAACGTAACAATATGAACGAAATAATGTTCAAATCGCAAGCCATTTAGAAATGGCCACCAGGGAGTTATATAAATGGGTTGTTCCGAGTTTGTCAAGACTCAAGAGTCCCCAGTTCCGGCCTAAATGAAAGGCTTTCTCAATGGGAACCACATTTGTATGATATTTAAGGGAAATCTAGCAACGTTAATGCTTTACACTGCACAAACACCGAGCAAAATATTGAGGACCTAATAAGGAGTAGGGACATTCTTCGCCTTCAGAACGATCCTTCTTGGAACGCTGTCATGCAGTACAGTATAGTTTTGAACTATATCTAGTGGGATAACGCAGCATTCTCTAAGAAGAAAACCCTTCGTTCATTTTAGAGATGGAGGAGGTGGAGATCTTCTATGCGCTCTTCCTCACAGAATCCCTCATAAAGGTTGAATGATGTTCCACTGAGGTTCCATTGGGGAGTTGATGGTTTCATGATGTTCGTGAAGCTACTGGGGAAATTGTTATGTCGGGGCATCATCATGCTGGGACATGGGACCATCATGAGGAAACTGCATTTGCATCATGGCTGCACTTGGCCTTGTCAAAGAGTCCTTGGCCGTTACACGACCGTGCAGAGCAATTATTGGACCCCCATGAACGCATTGAAGGCATCCTTCAGCGAATGAAAACCTGTCTGTCTGGATGTCAGAAACATGGGGATAGAAGACTCATGAGACCAGGGGTGTCCAAACTACGGCCCGTGGTCCATTTTTAATTGGCCCGCAGCAAATTCTAAAAATATAATGGAATATGGCCCACACATGACCTTGCGCTTCACTGTATTGTACTTCTTTGTTTAACACTAGGTGGAGCTACTGTCTTGAACAAGGCAGCTTCTCCACAAAACAAGAGTTAGCATGTCCGGAAACACAGTTGTGTGGTGAATCGAAGACTTGTCAGCTAACTGTCAGATAAAGCTTGTGCTTTTGATTTTTACCTGATTGCATGTGATGCGAGCACAGATGCCGCAGACACCGCACAGCTGTTTATTTTTTTGCAGGGAGTTGACGATAATTTTTTCATTATGGAGAAGCTGCTTGATGTTAGGAGTCTAAAGGCCACAACAACAGGTAAGGACATATTTGAAGCTGGGTCAGATGCAATTGACAAGATGGGACTTAAATGGAACAAGCTGTGTGGAATTACAACGGATGGGGCTCCATCAATGACAGGCGAGCGCAAAAGAATGGCCTCTATGGTGTGCGCCAAGGTGCAAGAGAGTGGAGGTGAGACTGTTAAAAGGCACTGTATCATCCACCAAGAAGCCCTCTGTGCCAAGACAGTCCAGCTTGGCGATGTGATGAACACTGTTGTGAAAACTGTCAACATGATTTGAGCAAGAGGGCTCTACCACAGAGAATTACAAGCTTCAAGCTTTCAAACTACTTAATGCGCACATGAAAGCCTTCTGTGTGAAGCTCCGTTATCTTTGAGACACAACTATGCAACTTCAATGTTGCAGAGATCCCCACGCTGTCCGAAATCAAATTTGCTAATTGAAAGGCCAAGCTTTCTGCTAAAAAGGGGAAATATGTATCTGTAATCACATCTCTCATGACAGAATTCATTCAGTGCTTCCAAGATTTTTCTATCATTGAGAAAAAAATGTATCTGTTCTCAACTCCCTTAATGATGGATGCAGAAGAAGTGGAAGAGAGTCTGCAATTAGAACTTATGGAAATGCAGTGTGATAATTCTCTGAAGAATCAACATCAGCTTCTCTCCCTACCCGACTGTGGGAGTCTCAGGTAACCCACAGGTAAGAGTTTAGGGAGGCAGATGGAGTCCTTTTTGTCGTGCTGCGCCAACTTGGCGAGAGCTTTTATTATACAGTCCAACAGAACGGCTCGCTGGCCACAATTATAAATAATATTTAATAATGCTGATGGTTTGGGGCGCAGGAGGAATGGCGTTCTGCTCTGGCTCCTGGTCGGCTGACAAGCTCGTGCGGCGATCCCCTCTGCAAGACGGATAAACATTAAGAAATCTCCCTGCCAACGCCGGGCGGGCGCTGAGGGAAGGGAACCGTGCTGTCGTCCGCAGTCGGTGCTTGACCACGCTCCTTGGTCTGCCACACTGACTTCTACCGCAGCTTGGAAAAGGACAAGTTTCCTCTGATGAGACCATGCACAAAAGAATGATGATTCTGTTCGGCTCAACATGCATTTGTGAGCAAACATTTTCTCTGTTAATTTTGAACAAAAGGAGATTGTTTTCCTTCGCATCTCAACCACCAAACTTACTCCTGACCTGCCAGCCACCCTTCAGTCCAAAGCGCAGCATCGCTGCTCCCACTGAGTGCAATGCTGTTCCCATTATAGGTGAGTTAAAAATATATTACATTGTATTCATGTGTGAATAAGCCCAGTTACTTAATAAATTCAGTCAATTAAAGTTAAATACATTTTCTAGCAAACGTTAGTTGATGTGTTAACAAGCCCATAACCTATTTGCTTAACAAGCTTAAAATGTACCCATCCCCTTCTCTTATTTTTCCCCCCTTTATACAGAGCTGTGAAGGGGGATCACCATCATGACGCAATCTGAGGCTGCTGTCTTGAGAATGTGCTACCAGCCATTTTTGTAACAAAATACATGAAAACTCATTAATGGAAAGCGGTGATGTTTTTTTCTTTAAGCACATTAAATTATTAAGCATAATTTACCTACATTTGATTGATTTTGCTGACATGAATACACTAAAGGTGAGGCTATATACCTCACCTCTAGTGAGTGGCCCAGCCCTTCGTATATTTTTCTGTATGTGGCCCTCAGTGAAAAAAGTTTGGACACCCCTGCATTAGACCATGTTACTTGTTGTCATTGCTCAGGGGGCCAGGTTTTGTGCTCCTTACACCCAAGTCTTTGTGTGTTTTGTCTTGTCTAAGTGTTTTCCTAAAGGCAGCTCTGACATTAGTTCCATGGTCACTGAGGTTCCCATTCAATTCTGTGGCCATTTTTATCAGCTGTGTTTTTATGGCATTTGAGTCTCTGTCCATCCCTGTCTTCCCTTGACCTCTTCATCCATGTTTGGCATGTGCTGTCAAGATTTTAGACTGTTTCTCTTGACACCTGAAATAATTCTCTAGCCTGTGACCGATGCACCTGCAATTCAGATGCAACCTATTTGGCCTCTTTGGAATTCTGTTACTTGGCTCATGTTTCTTGAAGAGCTTTTATACATGTTGCTACCTGGCAATGGACCTAGTAAGATTCTGAGAGCTGCATTTGTAATTGTCATGTAGTTACTTCAAGGTTCAACTCCTTTTTTTTGTGGCTCAGTTTCCGTTATTTATCCATTACTCTATCTGTAGAACTGGACAAAATTGTAGATTTGACCCAATGTTGGTTGTAAGATTCACAAACAATTTTAAAAAAGATGCGTAATTTCAAAATATAGTATGAGTTGATGATGCAATCCCCAGTTTCTTGGCCTGTTTCAGTATTGGCACAAATAGTGTAATTGGAAGTAGCAAATGTAATTCTATTATTTGACGTTAGTTTGGATCACGCCTGTAGAAAAAAATGCACAAAAACGAATGCAGACTCAATTTTTATTTAGTGAATAAGTGCTCTGGCTCTATATAAGCCACATTCAAATCATTGCAATCAATTCAGTGCATCAGTTTATATCCAGTACTTGGCAACAAGCACATTGAGAAACAGCATGCACCGGACAACAATAAGCCTAAAACGGACAATTTGAATGAAGTCAATTAAACGTGACTTCCTGGGCAGGGTTTGCATTAAAAACATCTGCTGATTGATTTAGCTGTAAAGTTTAAACGCTGTCAATCACAGCCACGGAAATAGGTGCCGACCGGCTGGAACTCGGTCGCAATTGTGATTTGAATAACGTCATCGGCACAGTTTTCCCTGCGGCGATCCAATCATGGCAAAATAGAAAAATAGGATTAAGAACGCGGTGGGGATTGGAATGCATGATTCACTACTCCCGGAATCTGATTCTTATTCTTCATTCTCCGGGAATGATCAACGTCCCCTCATGGAGGACGCATCGCAAATAAGCATCGTAGAGATTGGTCGAGGTTCAGCGCGCAGGGTTAGAGGAGGGTTTAGGTGCGGATGGGACAGCGGAGGTACTCCATTACAGCATTTGTACCCTTGGCCACGATGGCAGCTCTGGGGGCTCCCGGAAGAGGTCGCCTTCCAAAGTCAAACATCTAGGGGGAGAGAGCGAGAGCAAGGACAGAAAGGTCAACAGTTTCAGACATTCTAATAAAGATGGATTCTCATCTAATGGCCAACTACTGGGTTTGAAGGCACAATCAGTAACATTGGACAACTAGTGACGAACTGCAAGTGAAAAACACCTGCAGATTTGGATTTAGGTAATGACTAATTCCTAAAGGGGGGAATTCAAGAGTTCAAAATGGCTGCCTTTATGAATTTGTTTATGAGCCAGGTTGGTGGTCTCCGGTCGCCTCCACTCGCTATGGAGGGCTTTGCTGCCGACACCTGGGATGTGGAGTCGGCTCCGTGAAGACTGTCCAAGTATCTTTGGGATAGAAGATTCTACTGCACGGAGGTTTGGAATCCTACCTGAGGGTGGTGCACAGTCCCAGCTCGGGTGGAACGCTCAGCAGGCTATTGTTGGAGGGATCCAGGCTTGACAGCTTGACAAATCGGAGCGGGCGGCCCGGGCCCACCCCGCCCGCCTGGTTGTTGCCGAGCAGCACCGTCTCCAGGGAAACGATGTGATACAGGACGTCGGGGAAGCACTTGAACCTGTGAATGGAAAGAGTCACTAATTATTTAGTCTTTTTTATAGATATATTTAGAGTTCCCCTAATTTTGTTCCCATTTCAAATTCATTGTCTTTATTACAATCCACTATTTTCTCTCGATCAAACCAGTCAAAATATTTTCAGTCTGTGTCAATCCACCATAACCTGTGTGGAAATTGAATTAAGCTCCGCCACACAAAGCTCCAAGCGTGGTGCTAACACCTCAACTAAGTCACCGAAGTGATGCTGATTGAGTGATCGATTGATTGGTTGATTGATTTATTAATGAACCTCAAGCCTTACTGACAGCTACAGGCTGAATTTAATGGAAGACCTGTTAGGACACGTATATACCACAACAAATGACGTGAAAATATGGGGGAATTGGGGAAAAGTCAGTATGGTGAGAAATAGGAATAATAGTTAAGAGATAAATAAAAATTATACAGACCGCTTTGTAATCCCATCAAGCCAAATTATTTGTATTTACTTGATGCATTTTATCTTTTTAAAATACATTTTAAATCAAATAAAAATTAATATGAATACAATTATATTTTTTTTATAAAATTGCTGCCGTTTGATGGGCAAGGATTAAACAAATGCTGCTTAATGTGCTTCGACTGACTTTTCTTTCTACAAACTGACAATCAGTTCATTGGATAAAAATATGAAGTACATTAGAAAAATACCTGTAGGCACTCTATTGTCAAACTCCACATTGACATATTTTAGTCAAGTAGGTTGCACTAAATTACTCATGGAGCCTACTAACGTCAATGTCTCCTCCACTGCAACTCTAACTCCTAACTCACATCAAACGCCTCAAGTCACTCGCACGTCGGGCGTTTTGCAGATTTGTCAGTTCACACCGATTCCATCTCCATTCCGTCTGAAATGCCGTCTTTTTACGTCCGAATGCAGCACTCTGACTTTCCATCACTGAAACGGTCACAGTGAATCTTTGCTTTCGTTTTCAACACTTTACCTCTCATTTCATTCGCATTTGGAGTCGTTTTTTTTTAATGAATGTTGTTGGATTACTTTGTGAGAGGAGCCGTTTCTGCAATAAAGTGTTTTCTGAATATTTATTTTTTTGTTATCAGTTATTTGTGGTGGGATTACTAAATGAAGAAAAACATGCAATGGATATGTTCTTGAAAATTTCATAAATCATTAATAGTTTAATAATAAGTACAAATAAATTGACATATTTCTCCACTATAAAAATCCATTGCGTGACAAGTCGGTTTGGGTGGAGCTCACAGGGAGACCGTCCTGCTGCCACCGTCCTCCTTGCAGCTCATCTGAGGCGTTGACGCTCCACTGACATGAAGCCCTTGGTGTGAACTGGGGGTTAGCCTATTGATAAAATAAAATCCATTTTCTAAACAAAACTTGTTTCTTTCTTTGCAAGTGTTTTCTCCTTGACTCGCGGTTTGTGGACTTACTGGACGGGTGCTTTTCATACAACGAGCCACTGGATTCAGAACCGCCAGAGACTCTGAATTCAACTTTTATGTTCCTTAGAGGCCGCCGGTTGTTTGGCCTCGACTTCAAAAACTGAAGTGGAATAGGTTATGAAAACAAACCCATACAGAGTATGAAATCTCTAAATGCCACAAAAAAAGCCAATAAAACCAAAAAGTGGAACTAAAAATAACCTTGGCTTAAGGCCAATGTTATCACAAGCCCAGGCTGAGACGCCGGCCAGCTCTGGCTGGTATCCTAGAACTTCTTGTGTCGATGATTGTACCAATTTGATCAATATTAATTAAATTCTCACCCTGAAAGCCACAGGGAATTAACAAAACACATTACGTTACAATATCTTCTTATGCATTTATAAAATCCCCCGCGAAATCTTGTCTATCGCCGAAGCTGAGGTTCAGCTCAGTCCCTAGTTCGGCGACGGAAAGTATGTCAGAGCAAAACTCTGATCTGAGATATTTAAAGTACCACCTTCTCATTCAATGAGAACACAACGTTCCCGATCAGCTTCCCGTCGCCGCACGACACCGGAAGCACCGTTGACGCCGTTACGGTAACGTGACGGGTCACCTGTCAGAAAGGAGGACGGCGCAGCGCGGCCCGCTCCGGCCGCTCGGTGCGCAGGGCAGGTGGCTCGGCCGGTTGTTCCTCACGGACGGGACGGTCAAGCAGGGCCACAGCACGAGACAAAGCAAAGCAAAACAAAAAAACACTTGTCATTTGGTGAGTGGATCACACAGATGTCATTACTCGTTGTATAATCTGGTGTCGCTCAAAATGTTCCACTGAGGTGTGTTTTGACACCTAAATGAAACGTTATTATACGTATTTATACATGTAATTATACAACTATGGTTATTAAATACAGTCTGTGGTTAGGAAGCGCAGTTACTGAATGGAATGAAGTGCTTTTCTAACCGCTGTGCTGTGAGAGCTGGCAGGTGAGCTGTGAAGGTTTTTCAAATTACACGAAAATGAATAAATGATGGAAAGTAGCTCTCGCGTTGCAAGAAGAAAATTGCAAGGCTGTACTTTGGTGGAAGGCAAAGTCACATAAATCAGTCACATTCAATGTGAATTGAATATGAAAGACCTTTTTCATTCCTTGGACTTTCATTTAGTGCTGATTTTCGGCTTCTGACGAACATTCACTCGCTGGCCCACTCTCTCTCTGGAGTGATCCCAGACTCCTGGTTCTCTCAGAACTAATCATTTGCGAGTCTTGCATCACTATCTATTAGTAGGCCATGATAAAATAATAATAAGCACATTGACATTTACACCACAACATTTTTAGTGGTTCATTGTATAACGTGTGCTGTGGCAGAAAAAAGGTCGCCAAATACTGCCTTAATTCTCATTTTGGGGTGAAAAAAGCGTCCGAACTGAGTTATAAGAATCAGAGCGTCTTTGTTTTGGGTGTGTCTCACACATTTCAGGCGCTCAGCAGGTCAGTCTGTTGAAGCACAGAATCAGCTCCGTCACTGGAACGCTACAAGCCTGGAGCAGAGAGCAGAACGCTCCGTCAGGTTTCATAGTGTGGCTGTAATCCCTCCAGGGGGGTGTGTGTGTGTGTGTGTGTGCGCACCTGGCCGGCAGGGCGGTCAGCTGGTTGTCGCTGAAGGTGAACACTGTTTCACCTTCTGCAGCGTCGAACAGTTCATCTGGATTAGTTTGGGCCCCGTTCTGCACGACCACACGCACGACACAGATGATGCCGTCATTATATTGACGTTATTCGATGACAGACTGGACTCCTTTGGGACCGGCCTGTACTCCAGGGTTTTGAGCGTCTGGGCGTCGTGCAGATTCACCCGGGCTCGGCTGGGTGGAGTCGTGGCGGAGGGGCGCTCCTCCACTTTCCCCGGCTCTTCTGGAAGAGAACACGGAGCGTGTCATCGTTATCTCCACCAACACCGCTTCAAATTCCATGTAGATATAGTCAGTTAGAACAGGGGTTCCCAAACCGGGGTCCACGACCCCCTAAGGCGGAAACATTCTTTGTTTGTTTATGCTTTTGTTTGTTTTTGTTGGGAAACAAAAGGAGTTGACGTTCGTTCATGCCAATATTTGTATGACTCCTTCAAAACATTGCATTATTATTATTATTATTTCTTCTTTGTTCCCTGTGCACTCTCGGGTTCGCTAAATACAACGCCGCCCTCTGCTGCCCAAGCTCATGTTGGCAGACACGGAGGCAGGTTTCAGGCTCCACCAAGAGTCAACAATTCAAATAAATGACAGTTCATTTCGGTTACCGAAAAAAACGAATAATCATGTCTCAATCCTGTCCTGTTTTAAAGCCAAGTCACACTGAAATAACAATTTCTTCAACAGAAAGATCCACATTCGGCATGGTAGGCTGCAGCAAATCACAATTTGTTTTTATAATATCCCATTCACCACTCCCGTAGCTCCCAAGCAGAAAAGCACGAGTGTGGTTATGGAATAACTGGAGGAAATAGGTGTATAAAAAGATATGTCGACTGGAAGAAGCCCCATAATTCAATAGCGTTCAGTAGAAACATTGGGTTATACCTTTAATTCCCCCTCTTAAATATTTCAGCAGCTCGTTGGTTCCTTTCCGTCGGCAAAGCAGAATGAGAATAGAGTCACGTTAGTGGAGATAAATTGAAATAAAATATGAAGGTGATGGCAACGGCTGTGAGCAGGAGGAGCGCGCTACATCAGGTATTTATTTACTCCAACCCGACAGTTTGTGAGTGAAACTTGAAGGAGGCTTCAGCAGAATAATCACACTCCACCACCTTTTCAACACTTGTTGTAGAAGGAAATGCTCAGGCCACGAGCAGGTCTCTGCAAATTCCTCTCAGCGGTGGATTTCTGTCCAGCTTAAGGCCGAGTGTCACTTTTTTTTGTGTAATAAACTAAGTGGCTCAAACGGCATTATTGAGAAACTTAGCTAAGTTGTTGTTATTATTATTATTATTATTATTATTATTATTATTATTATGCTTCAATGCAGAAAACGCTAAATCTTCATTTGAAAAACTGGAAGCTCACAATATTGTCACATGGTCTTTGTCATGCAAAAGAAAAATACATTAACGTACAAGGAAACAGGAAGATGAGCGGCTTCGTGCTGGCCACCTACTGTAGCCAAATGTAACATTACTCTTTGGATGCACTGCGAATATTTGTTTGAAATAAATTGCGATATTGTTCCATAATCATGATCAAAAAATACACGAGAGCTGCTTTCACACATGCACTGTAAACCTGAAATTATCCAGACATCACCAGGATGAGCTGTATGTGTGAAAGATGTCTGATCATTTGACCTGGACTTCACCCTTTGAGTGGTATGTGTGAACAGAGTAGGTCATTGTCTGGATCATTCACAGCGCGAGTTCACAGTGGGCGTGTCGCGCGTTGATGACATCTCTATCATGTGCCGGTTATTTACCTCTGTGGGGATCTTGTGTGTGTGTGTGTGTGTGTGTGTGTAGCTGCTGCGTACTCCTTTCTGATTTCTTTATTATTCCTTTCCACTCTCTTGTTTATATTGTGGATACCTCCAAATAAATGAAGTAACAAAAAAATCCCAACTACTGATAAGTCCGTAGCCTCGTCAGCCATCCCTGGGTGTGCTGTAAAACTCTGCAGCGTCATTGCATCACGTCCTGCCTCCTGCACGCTCTACCCAGGCTCCGCCCCTCGTCTAAACCAAACAGATTATTTCCAGGTAGTGTAAAGCATTGTGTGTGTGTGTGTGTGTGTTGCCTGACTGTAAGCTGCCATGGTCACCTTTACATTAGGGGCGGGGATTTGCGGAGCTTGTTGTGTCTGAGGAAGAGCTGCTCCAACTTGGCCACTTTCGACGGGCTCGGCGGGAACGCCAGTCAACTGATTATTTCTGCAGTCGAGCAGCATTAGACCTAGGTCACAGATAGGCAAAGGTGTCGTTAAGGAGAGGAAACCACAAATGATGTATGGGGCCCTGGCCTGGTGGGAGCCCCTAAATGTTTAGAAAATTATTTGTTTGTTCGACAAAAATGTTGAATGACAATGTGCGATGAAAATTAAAAACGTATTACCATAATCAGATCAGGCATCTCTACCCAAACATCCTGTTTGTACCCCCCATAATAAGACATTGTTTGGTCCATTCCCCACGAGGAGAAAAAAAACAAAAAAAAAAACCTCAAAAAACTGAAAAGCTGGTCTGACAGTTGCTGATCTGACAGTTGCTCCGGCATGTAGCAGCATTCACGAGAGATAACAACTATGCCCCCCCTCCAAAACTAAATCGGGTTTTCAGAAAAGGAAAGTAAGGACACAGGGAGAGACACAGCAAAATTCCAGAGAACAATTACTCACTACCTTTTTCTTCCCCCCAGAAAACAAAACGAGGAGAAGGATTTCAATGTAAGTCAGTGCAGACGACCTGCCGAGCTGAGTAGCCTACCGCTTGGCTCGGCAAGAGCAGTAATTTTGAACATGATGATGATGAGCTACCACTACCAGCTATGGCTAGCTAATGTGGTCAACAAAGATCCCAACGTGTGTCTACGACATGAGATTGAAACAGCGGACCGCGGCGGTGAGGCAGTTGTTTTGTAGCAGCAGAAGCATAACTAGACCATTTTCAATTGTAATGCTAGGCACATGATGACTTAGACACACCTAGCATGAGCAAAGTAAACCATCACCCAGTTCTGAATAATAAAGATGGCTATAAGATATCATCAGTGAAATGGCGGAGAATGGGTGTCTCACAAGAACTGTGACTGGAAATGGAAAGATCTGCAGCATTCCTCAACAACCTGCACTTATCTAGGAATCTGTCATTCCGGGGGAAAATCACTCAATCTTGATGATATGCATATTACGTGAGCACTTACAGAAAGTCAGGGACAAAAAGAAAGGCGCACAACTGACTCATTACCTCAGCCCTGAGAGCCAAACGAGTTCATAGGAATGTGGTCAAAGGGTTTCGAAAACAATACTTTATGAAAGAGGAGGTGGTTTTATTGGTGAGATATGTACACAAAGATAAAGTTCAGGGAGCAGGTGACTGGGAAATACTGTTTTCTTAAATTTAAAGACTTTGCTAGAAAGACAGGCAATGACATTTCTGAAATGATTTTGAGGGCATTGGAAGGGCGTGGTATTGACATAGCAGATTGCCGTGGTCAAGGCTATGATAATTGTGCAAATATGTCAGGGAAAGTGAAGGGAGTTCAAGCACACATACTGCAAAATAATCCACTGGACATATACTCACCCTGTGCCTCCCGTACTCTTAATCTTGGGGGTGTACATGCAGCTCAGTCGTCCCAAGAAGTATCAACCTTTTTTGGCCGTGTGAATCGTCTTTACAATCTGTTCTTAACCGCCTTTCAGACACGCGATGGAGTGGGCGTATTGCTGCGGTCCGACCAGTGGCAGCTCATTTACCATCTATCATCAAGGCCCTAGACATGCTTCATGATACCTGCCGGCAGAAAAAAAACAAAAAAAAAAAAAAACGTTTCCCTGATGAGACTGAAGATAACATAGCGAATGAACACAAGCCGGACGTTGGATTTCGCAACAGTGTTTTGTGTCTCTGGATAGTATAATCAATAATTTGGATATGCGGTTCCACAAAATTGCAGCTATATGCGAGGAGTTTTCACCAATACTTACATTTAGGAAAATGACCGCATTCATGTATCTTGCCACAAATTGAGAAACAAGTACTGCAAAGATGACAGATGCATCTGAAAATGAAGTGCGACATCTAAACAGGATATGGTGACACTTTTTCAGATGGTCTCTCTCCTGAAGAACTGCTAAATGCCATCAACAAGATGCAGCTACAGAGCATTTTATGAGAGGTGTGCTTTTCACTGCGAATCTTCTGTACAATGCCTGTAACAGTTGTTGGAGGTGAACATGCCTTCAGTAAGCTGAAACTTGTGGTAAACTATCTAAGATCTACAATGTGCCAAGACAGGTTGAACAACCTCGCCATACTTTCAATTGAAAACCAGTTAGCTAGAAAATTAAACTTTAAAGACATTATCAATGGGTTAGCTCACAAGAAGGCTCGACGCTGGGCTCCGGGTGCAGTGTAACCTCTGAGTTTTGTTGACAGGGAACAAACACAAGGTAAAAATGCCTTAACTTGTTCCTTGCTATGGTTTTATCTCCTGTTGAACTTACTCAGGAATGCCCGCATAATGACTTGACACTACAGTTGCAGTTTCACAGCAATTGTTCTCTGTAGGTATCACATTTATACCTGCACTCCACATTGTTCAAGAATTATTTTATTTTGTGTATGTTATGTAGGCATTTATTTAGGAATTATACATAGGGAAGAAGAGGATTAGCCTTGTTAATAAAAATTGGTAATAAATTCTTTCATTGGTAATTTCTTTATTAAAACTGACTACAATACCATATATTAAATATAAGTCACCAATTGTGTAGTTATTTATATAAAGCATCATAAAAATCTCTTGTAAACATTAGCAACCCAAAATGTTTGCAATACTGTAAATATAGGAAAAGGATGGAGGTGGAAACTAGAATCTGCACAATTGTAGTATAGAGCAGCAGACACTTATAGTAATGGATTTAATAACACATGTTGTTCAGTATGTTCTTTTAATCTGAAACATTCTGATTTCCATGTTAGGGGCCGGTGTTTTTTTGTTTTGTTTTGTTTATTTCCATGGGGCCACAAAATTCTGGCAACGCCCCTGTAGATATGGATATACTTTGATTCACTGTTCCTCATCCAAACAAAATGTCCACAGAAGTGCAATTGTAAGGTCGAACAGCCTGCAAAAACAAACAGTGAAACGGACAGGAGTTCTTACTTGTTAGTTGGGCGAGACTGTCAAGCACAGAAGTGAGAAGGTTGTGGGAAAGGTCCAGTTTCTGGAGGCAGAGGGGAAGGATTTTAAATCGTTGCTGGATAGCTCCTTCAACCAATCAAGGGAAAAGTAGAACATATCAGCCAATATCATCATCATCACCAAAAACCATACCGTGTCTTTGACATTGAGGTGTCAGTATGTGCATTCTAAGTCTGCACTAGTTACCAGATCTGTCAGATTGTCCAGTTGTCCGAGCTGTTCCGGCAGTGATCCCAGAAGGTTCTTCTGGAGAGTTAGGTTCCGCAGACTGCACACCACCACGTGTAACACACTCGGTGGTTGTGACCATTATAACAATATATCTAAATCTGTGTAATCACATAAACATATATGCACACACATAATGAAGTACACAACCTCATATGTCTTCAGTCACATATTTCTTATTTCCCCATGGTTTTCCAAACCGTATAAGTGGGAGTAAAGTCTTTTCAGCCTCTTCCCGCCAAAGCAGCTGCAAGAGCAGGAACAGCACCTCATTGTCCTTAGTGTGTCGAGACTACCTTATTTGAAATATGTATAAATCTGCAACGTCAAACTGATCATATTCTCTGACTCCCCGAAAATACACTGTTCGACTCCAAGAGCTGCTCCTTAGCACATCTCTGACCCGACCCTTGTACAAGTAAAACCAACGTCTGTATGCCTCTTTATTTAAATCCACCGACTGACAAACTGCAGATTAAAGCGACCCTTCAATTTCTGTAACAACCTCACGCATCCACACACACACACACACACACAATATTTTGGACACTATTATGTCCAACAAACAAAACAACATGCTACTGAAAGAAATCTACACTGCTGTTTTTCTACCCTGTCTGATTCTTTTCTGCCGCCCTGGTAGCATCTTACATTTCATGGTCACAATATCTACATTCCTAATTATTATCAAATAAGTTTGAGTGTGTTTGCGTGTATGTACCTGAGTCGGCGCTGCTGTAGTTGTTCCAGTTCTCCCAGCGCACTTGATAACCCACTCAACTGTCACACCCACAGTCTCCTAGCCCCACTAGGAGCAGTCTATGTCTGTTTATGTCTATATCGGTCTAGTGTGTCTGTCTGTATGTTAGTCATGGACAGGTCGTCAGGCTCTAACTCCTTCCTGGTCCCCTCCGCCATTCCTCCCAGCTGCTCTGTCCCACACACCTGAGGTCCATCATACTATCAAGCCTGATGCTACGATGGAAAGATAGAAAGATTAAATTAAATTAAAACTAATAGAAAAACAAATACAAATAGGCATAAAAAATGGATAAAAATAAAAATGTGTGCTGTCAAAATTAAGGCATTGATATTGTTATTAATTTTAAATATTAAAGGGCATAAAAAAATGTTTTTAAAATTAGCGCAATTAACGCCAGGGTGCCCCCCAGTGTATTGCAGACTTAAGTTACCCCTCCAGGAGGCCTACGCATCGGCATTTTTTGTTTTTATGTATAGCATTTTTATTATTATTATTTTACCGGTCAGAGAGATTCGATCCGTCTCTCTCCTGCGCACTCCAAGCAGGGAGTGCGCAAGCAGGGAAGGGTGTGACATTGACATTGGCCAAATTTGAAAACCTTAGGAAACAGTTAAAGGACAATGCCGGCCATGTGCATGGACTGCCCGGCTAGACAAAATGGTCAGCAAATGGGGAGCCCTACTAGCCAAAGTCAGTGCTATAATGCATGTTATTTGTTTCATTCTGATGTTCATTGGATGTTGTGTGGTTTTTGGAGGTGTTTGCCATTTTGTTATGCATTTTTGCATTTTGTTGTAGTTCATTTTATTCTGCGTTTCTTTGAAGCCTCTTTTATCCTGTACCTTATGTGGAGATATTTGAACTCCAAGAGGAGCGATGGTGAGTCTCAGAGTGGTTGAACAAAGAACTCCTTCACAGAGCTTGTTAGAAGCTTTGAACATCTGGACTCTGCAAAGATAAAGATAAGGTCTCATCATAAGTGCCCCTCTCGCTATGCACATGTACCCGCCCTTCACAATGTATTACCAGCTTGCTCCGATCATCTTGCTTTGATTTTGAAGGCTGTGGGGGTGCGGCAAATGGCTACGATGGCGGAAACTGATCCCCTGCTTTTGTCTCCTCTCCCAGGAGATGACGGCCCTGATACTGCGACCTTGGACAGGATGATGGAGCGTTGGCGGTGAGTACCTGTAGGACAGAACCTGGGGCTGAGGTGTTCGTTATAAGCATGTTGCATTTGTTATAAGCATGGTGCATTTGTTATAAGCATGGGGCTTTTATTAGAAGCATGGTGCATTTGTTATAAGCATGGTGGATTTGTTATAAGCATGGTGCATTTGTTATAAGCATGGTGCATTTGTTATAAGCATGGTGCATTTGTTATAAGCATGGTGCATTCGGGTAAGACGTGGTGGTGGTGATGCAGTACCCACTGGAGCCCCGCTGCAGTGTTGACCATTCCTCCATCATCCGTCCTGTCGCATCTTCGCCTTGTTATGAGGACATCATTTTCCCTGGACGGGCTACCTGGGTTTTCTTCAGGAAGGGTTTTCCCGACCAGGATTTTCTGATGCCCACATACGCCAAGAAACGCCAAGAAATTTGTGATTTATTTTGCTACATTTACTTCGCTAAATAGACTAGAAGTGGACTAGAATTATTAAACTCTTGCATACTCTTGTGCTCATAAGCTGTGCAATACGCAATACCCAGAAGAATATTGGTTTTATTTTTAGATATGTGTTGGTTTTTGTTTGTTTTTGGTTGTTGTTTTTTTTATTTGTGCACTGCATCTCAATTTGTGGATGTTCCATCTCCAAGGGGGCTTTTAGTCTATTTTACAAGCTTTGGAGACTAGAGTGCACCAAGGCTGTGCCTGTTGAATAAATCTACATAAGTACTATATGAACTTTACTGAATTTGTTTGCTCTTCGCTCAGTTGTATTGGCAGTAAATGACAGGGCATCAGCATGTACACGGAATTTCTTCTGGTGAGGTTTGGTGTACTCCAGTACAGACCATAGCATTAAAATAAAATAAAAAAGCTTAACAGTAAGTATTCTTAAACTAGTTCCGGTAAACCAAAACTATCTTGGGCCTGGGTAAAACAAACTATTTTTTTACTTATTACTGGTCTTTACAAAGCAGGAGATAAAAATCATTTTTTTCATTTATCATGAAACCTTCAACCATCAACCCGTCAAATGTGTCTCATTAAAATCTGGGGTCATTTTTGTCCTTTGAAATGAAATCATGTGTTTCTCAGAGCATAGTCTCTGACATTGATTTAGCCTAAAGAAAATGGCTTATTCATTAATTGTGTTTGTCCCTGTTATTTAAAAACAGCTTATGCTATTACTCAAAAAGGTTGTGTTCCTCCAAATACACGGGCTGAAAAAATACACCTAACTCAATATGGTAAGTGTGGTTGAGTATTTTACTAAAATGATTATACACGCTAATCATTTGCCTCATCACAATTCAAGCACTCTCTCCATCCCTGATATTAAATTGAATATGCACAATATCTGCTGCTAAACCTTACGTAACAATTTGAGTCAATATTTATCACACATTCAATAACAACTTATGACAGTTTTTCTGCATAGCGATGTACTTTGTAAAGTGGGGTAGGTAATTGAAGTCACATATTTTATCAAATTGGGCTGCATGTCTTCAAGCTTTTCCACTTTGCACACACTTTATACACTCTCCTAAATGTTTTCTCTTTTTTTTAATTTTGGTCTTGGGTAAGGAACAGATCTCTTTTTTTTTTGAACAATAAAACAAAAATCAAGATGACGGAAATGGATGATCTAAATTGTAGAGTTGTAATGCTTGACTGCTTGGACATTTGTAGCTCCAGAAAAGTTGTCAAAAGCTCAAAGAATTACAAACTAAAGCAAATCCACTGCAAGCAAATGTCCATGTAGTACCATCATATACGTAAACCCAGATGAGTTTCTGGTGTTGTCTATAATCAGTGAGCGTCCATATGGCTTGGGGACATTTTCAGCGGAGAAAAGAAAGATTCCAAAGAAATGCAATAGCTTAACTTTCTTCACTACATTCCTAGTTCCTTGAAAATGTAATCTGAATAAATCAAAGCCACATTAATTTCATATTAATGAATCATTTCCCGTTTCTGTCATTATACTTTTGTGCCAAAATCAACCCGTGCTTCAGGACAGCTTTCAAACATGGGAAAACTCCCTGACCATAGTGGCACAATGTGTTTTCATGCAATTGTGCTATGCTACCAGCTTTAAGTTTTTCTCCTTTTAATCCTCAAGTCAAAGTCATTGCTCTGTCTGAGAAGAGCATTGAAGAGTTTCTGAGAGTGCAAGAAGAACTCCCTGCTGCTTTCCAGGTCCTGTGCTTCCAAGATGCGTACAGCCATGGCTTGCTCTATGGCTGGAGACTCGCAGGGATGGTGCAGAACACTATGGCTCACATTTCTCATGGGTTCGATAACCAATAGACCCTGACTGGCTCCTTCCTCAGACTTACTGCCTCCACCTGATATGTTGGCCACACTTATTTTAGCGTTTACTGAAGCTACAACATTTTCTTTTGGGCCTATATGTCCAACAAGTCCAGAAACATCACTGACGCCGTGGACTGTGTTAGTTTGGTTATTTAAATCAGTGGTTCTTGTATGATTAAGTTTGTCTGTAGGCCAATCTGCAGAGCCAGCTACCTTTGTTTTGCTCAGTTGTAAGTTAGTGGAACTCATCCAGTTAGTTTGGTTGGATCTGTTTTCGCTTGTTTGGCTTCCTCTGTCTCCAATTGGGCCTGGAGCAGGAGTCTCCTGGATATTTCTGCGGAGGTAGATGGCGTAGCTCTCGACCAGCTGTGAGAAACCAGTCTTGTAGGACAAGCGCAGGGACTCAGCGGAGCCAATTGGCACCGAGTGCAGGCGGACCTTGAGGTGTGATCAAATTGATAACACAAATGTTAGAATGGGTTTCACCAAATTCAAATTTTGAATTAACCCAGACCATAACACAGAAGAAGCTGAGGCTTTCTGAGGAATGTCTCCAATAATGTCTGAAATACCGCAAAATTATACTATGTCACTATCACATCACATGAAAAGTGTTCTCATCACACTAATGTTGAGTGTTGTAATTTTGAGTGATTCCATTTCTTCCATTAAGGACATTTCTCGTTTAATACCTGAAGGTTGCCTCACCTCTAACCCATCCACAGACTAACATGAATTAACATTCCTTGATGCCCAAAATGCCTTTGTCTGATACATAATAAATTGGCTAAAAACATCATACAACTGTGAGAGAAAAATGCACATGATCAACTATTTGAATGATGTTTTACATGTTTTATATAGGACAATAGCCTTTTGTATGTTACGTAGTTTTGAAACACATTGCCTCTGGGTTTTAATGAGTCTCTCAGAGTTTATATGAAGAGACTGTTTTCTAACAAATGTCCATTGTAGTATGACAAACCAGACCACATTCCATTCTCACTCAACCTTGTGTGGAGATAAGGATAACCCCAGGGGGGCTTGAAATAGCATTGTGTGTTTGTTTTATGGCATAGTAGGATTGTATCTGTGACCAGGGTTTGACTGTTAAATCACTGTTTGAGGGTAATACCCGGGAAGATTATTGAGGGGCAGAGTCTTATAAATGACACCTGACCAACCTCTCGTCGGTATAAACCTCTTCCTCAGTAATAGGGGTAGACCGATCAGAACACTGCTTTGAAGCATGACTGTATCTTTCTTTTTATTCTGCAGAATAAATATCTTTAATAATCTCAGTTTTGTTTTCCTGTAGCGGGCAGATTAACCTCACTGACCACGCAGGAAAATTCCTCCAACAATGATGATGATGAGACTCTCTGCTTGGCTCTGTTGGACCTCTTCATGTCCAGGTGGTGCGCACAACCGGCCGTAAGACATCCAAAAAGAGGTCGTCTGGACAGGTCAAGCAAAGGCAACACAAGATTCCCAACAAATTAAGCTGAGGACTCACTGAGATATTGTACCGATCAGGGACTTTCGCAGGAAAAGCTTTGCGTAAGCTTAGATATTGTACCAACCAGGGATGATCGAAGGAAATAGCTCTGATTAAGCTTAAAGATTGTATCAATCTAGAGAATCGATCATCGATCAAGAGAATGGTGTTTTTTTATGTTTTATGTTTTATTTATTTATTTATTTGTGTTATTCAATAATAAAATCTAGCAACTGGGGGTGCACAAGCCAGTGTATCATCAGTGCTGGTCCCAAGCCCGGATCAATAGAGAGGGTTGCGTCAGGAAGGGCATCCGGCATGAAAAACATCTCAAATCAAACATGCAGACAACTCATGTTTGATTTGATGTTTCTCAATGGCCATGTTGGCGAAGGGATCAGAGACATTGGTAGCAAGATGGTGATGGGTAGGTATGGTGTCAAGGAGAGGAATGTGGAAGGACAGAGGGTGGTTGATTTCGCCAAATGGATGGAATTGGCTGTTGTGAAAATGTATTTCAAGAAGAGGGAGGAACACAGGGTGACATACAAGAGTGGAGGAAGGTGCACACAGGTGGACTGGTGGCACTGACAAAAAGGCAGGTGGCTGAAGTGGAGGTGGCAGAGTTGAGGATGTTGAGGTTTTCATCGGGAGCTACAAGGATGGACAGGATTAAGAATGAGTGCATTAGAGGGACAGCTCAGGTTGGACTGTTTGGTGGAAAAGTGAGAGAGGCCAGATTGAGATGCTTTGGACACGTGTGCAGGAGAGATGAGAGTTACGTTGGGAGGAGGAGGCTGAGGATGGAGCTGCCAGGCAAGAGGAAAAGAAGAAGCCAAAGAAAAGCTTTATGGATGTGGTGAGGGAGGACATGCAGGCGGTTGGTGTAAGGGAGGAGGATGCGCGGAACAGAAGGTGTTGGAGGTAGATGAGACGCTGGTGCGACCCCTAACGGGAGCAGCCGGAAGAAGAAGAAGCTGTTATTCAATAATAAAATAGACATTATTGAATACATAAATATTATAGATTATTCTTGACCCCTCCTAGAAAAAGCGTTGAGGGGATGAAAGCAGAATAGTACTCTTGTTCCCTCCTAGCAAAAGCGTTGAGGGTAGGTGAGGAGCTTCTGGCGTTGTAAAAAATAAAATGAAATAAATTAATAACTCAAGTAAAATGTATAATAATAAATAAAGATACCTGTCGGTCGTGAGGTGTATTGGGACACAGGTTCGGAAATAAAGACAACACTCTCATGTGTTTTAGAAAAAGATATATAAATGGAAAAAAACCATAAATACAGTATATGTATATAAACGAGTCTTTTTAAAATATTTTTTTTTGGTACAGATAATCTAGCTTTGGGACTTACTTTCTAGCTAGTTTTAGTAAGTTTTGAATTGTTAGGGAGAGGACGGAGTTCAAGGGCCCATTGTGTGACTCTGTTTTCAGTGATACGCATGAATCCTGGGTGATCGCATTGGTGTCCGGGGCCTGTGACCGCCTGGCCGATGGATAACTCCGAAGCACTTATGGAGTTCTAATGCACTTATGGATTAGATGAGTTCAGAGAGATTCTATCAGCATCTTGGTGTATGTTTAGCTACCTGGCTGATAAAAATCTCGATGAAATGAGCGAAAGTATAAACGCAATATAAGCCTGGTATGTGTGTTGTGCATCAAACTAGTATAACACATGAGTCCTAGGTGTAAAAGTAGCGTTATAATCTAAAAATCTGGTAGGATTGCTTGTAGGGATACTGTATGGCTTTAAATTAATTTAAAAAAAAATTAAAAAATGTAACAAGGCGAAAGAGAGCTGTAAAGATAGTTGATAGACTGAAAGGATGATGGAAGTTGATGTGAAAGACAATGAAAGTGGGAAAGTTAGCACATGATGCATCTGGGATTCTTTGTTTAGGGTGGAACTTGGAGCAAAGTGTGTCGTAAAAGTAATTTTAGTAAAATACCGGTTCAGCAGGGGAAGCTGCAGGACTGAATGATTTGACTAATAGTCAAATGGTGCATGTGATGTGATTATATGTGATTATGGTTTACTTGTGGTGTGTAGCAGACTAAATTAAAATCGAGTTGAATTTAAGTGCCAGTTAACAACAGTAGTCTATGCTGCAGTAGTATGAATAGATGTTGAATGGTTCGAACTGTTGGATTGTGTTTAGAGAGGTGATTGTGGTGTTGATCGTAGTGGTGCTGTTAGTTGTAGCAGGTTTTAGGTTGCTGGAAGAAATGTCTGTTGGTTCATCAATGCGACTTTGGTAAGGTGAGGAGTATGGTGAGTTTTTGTTTTAGAACTAAAGTTTGTGCTTTGTCAATAGATTTTTATCACAATGCATTCTAAATTGATACAACTAAATTGATCAATATAAATTGGGAAAAAATTGCTGACAAAATATATTTTTAAGAATATCGCAAAGAGCGGATATATGATGCAAAGTAGCAGCAGAAATACATTCATTTTTGGTTTATAAAGTTTGAGTTATTATTCTTTTTTTTAGATTCACTTAATTTTTTTCCTTTTTGTGTTCCTGTGTCAAAATGATCTGCTGGTTGAGATAAGATAATAGGGATAGTCTGTAGTGTTACAGCAGTAACAATGGCATGAAGAATTAGTAAATTGGTAATTCAAAATTAAAGGGTATAATAAATAAGTAAACATTATAGATTAAACACTATACAGTAAATTGTAATATTGCATGAGTAAATTGTCCGTTTTGGTGTGATATACCGTAGTGTTTGTGTGTTCAAGGAGGGAGGACTTGGAGGACTGACAACAGGATTGATCGAAGAGAATAGCTCTACAATTGGCATGCAAGCATATAAAGGGAAATACCTTGATTGAATTGAGCTCTATATGTCATATGGAGTGCCATCGTTAAAAAAATATTATAGCATCAGATATTATAGAGTGGCCTATAGAACCAGACTCATTTTGATTAGTTCTTATTTAAATATGACATTCTCCTAAATTTACCTAGTTGTTGAAGCAATGTTCAGAAGCTGAGTTAATGATTACTGTGTTATCACTCAGGGACACTGTTGTCGGAAAACCCTGGAGTGATTATTTTGACGACACTGTGGTACAGTGATACAGTGCTATACCTCTCCTTTCAATTTCCGATAATGTCTGAGAACAAATACATTAAGCAGGCGACACCAGGGCTTTTAACACAGGCTCAAAGGACATTCCTATTTTCCTAATATCCCGCTGAGAGACATGCCTACTCCTGCATTTCACAGAAGGTCTGTGAAGACCTTGTGTACAGAGATGCAGTTTGGCCAACATCAGGCTGAATAACTTGGGACATTTTCTGGGCAACGAACAAAGTTCTGTCTTGTGAAATGAAATTCAAGCGTCGACTCCCGCTGCTCCTCCCCTCCACCAACGACCATGAAGTGTTTGACCTCCAAGTACAGCACACGCACCGTTGAAAAAGGTGTTGTGCACAGTTGAGGAGCTGAATCAACCGCGCTCCTCTGGACCTGCATTCAGTGATGCCACTGCATCAGACAAAACATCAAACTGAACGACTGCAATCAGAATTTTCTACTCCAACTGAGAGCTGGGGAGTGACTGACCACCTCACGTCCTGCTGGAAATGATATCTGCGTGGTACCATGGTGGCTCCTTCTGTGTGTTCTCAGCCATTGTTGATCATTCTTTCTATCCTGATAGTACGCAAATGATTAAATGTTCTCTAAGAAGAACTCGATCTTGTAAGAATATGAGCAAACTTAAACTAAATAATCTTCAAAAATCTTAGGAGAGGGTTTGAATAGTTTGCTAATTCAATTATTAGGTACAAACAGAATTAGGCACAGATTATAGAAGAAAGTGATTGCTTCATTGATTTGCAAATATGTAAATAATAAGCCCTTCTAGGTTTAAGATGGTCTCAATTTGAATGCTGGCTATGTTATTGTCATTATACATATATTTTTAAATAAAGGTGTTAGCTTGATTGGAAATGCCAAATAACCTCTAATTTTTCTCTTATCAGACTGCAGAATGATGTGACTTATAGTTGAATACTCCCTGGCCAAATGGTAAGACTAGCAGTTCAAAGCTTAGCACATAATCTATGTGATTTTTAGGAGTTGGGTAACGTAAACAGACTGTGAGATAATGGATATGGATCGAATGTTATTGATCAACGCCAGTTAGGCTTCCATTCGATTGATTACTGCTGAGATCTCAGGCATATTGTTTGCAGTTATTTATTATGCCTTTATAATATAAGGGTATAAGGGTATAAGTAAGAATTATATAAAAATTAGACATATTGTATTGAACGCTAAATTTGAAAACGTTTAAGTGTGTGAATCCCATTTTTCCTTCCCCTCTCGAGTTGCTTGACTTATTGTTGAAGTTATGTGGAGCCTCCGCTAATGTTTCTTCTGCCACATTGCAGAAATGTATTTTGGCAAATTTTGAGTTTATTAATGGCAGCACACTAATTTGAATATTGATGGTTAACTTATCTGCTTATGTCCTGGATACACGGGACTTCCTAAAACACTTAGAACAAGATGATCACAGTTTCTTTTCTCCCTCATAACTCCAGCCACCACAAAAGAACATTTATTATTTGAGTCACAACGTTTACTTTACTTGTTTATTTTTTCTCCTCAGGGTCTCACCCTGGCATGGCCTTTCTTGGCTGTTGTGGTTATTGTTGTTTTCGGATCGTGGAATGAGGCAATGCTTACCCGGCCATTACTAAGGAGAACGTTTAGTTGCTTTTCAAACAAGCATTTTGCACCAGCTCCATGTTGGGTTTGCTGGATTACTTTAAATGTGGATGAGGGAGATGGGTTTATGTTACCTGTGATATTGCAATCTTATGGCGATGAATTACATAATGTTGTATTCTATGCTCGGAAACTTGGTACCGTGGTTAGTGGGTTGATTACATGCTGTAGCCTCTTTCTTGCTAGGAAGCAAACCGGCTCATTTCTCTCCGGCAACATCTCTCAAACATCAACATGTGCAACTTTCACTTCGCTAACTCACTCTTCTCTTCTTCCCTCTCATGGAGATTCACATGATTGCTTGACAGCGATAGCCCTTGTGGCTTTTTACTTATTGTTTTACATTTATGTTCCATGTATGCGCCGAACACCAAGACAAATTCCTCCAAGACTATTCTGATTCTGATTCTGATTCTGACCTTGCTACTGAAATTCTTGAAAAGTTCAACTACTACGATTTATACTCGTGACCTACAATGTTCCCAATGAGGCCCGTGTGAAGCGGTGTGCAGCGGGAAGACAAAAAGCATGGTTTTTGTTTGGTTTGTCGTCTGTCATCTGTTTTTTTATTTGAAACAGTGTTTGTCTTTGTCTGTCTTTGTACAACAGGTCGTGTTTGTGTTTCTATCTGTTGTAAACTGTCTTTTGTTTTATCTGGTTGGATAAATTTGTACAGGCAAGTGTGATAGGTGTGATGTAGCTGATTGACAGAACATCCGTACATCTGTACAGAACATTTTTCCCTTCCTATTTGTGTTGTTTACATTAATGTACTTGACCCTATCTCTACAGAAAAAGTTGGATCCAATGCAGCCAACAAAGCCACCGTACCCAATATTGCGCTTGTCTAATGATGGTTGTCTCCTCCACAGAGGAGGACACAGGATTCCTCACTAATCTCATTTTTTTTCCTCTACTCAAAGGGATCCTGCACTGAATTATTGTAGTGGCAGAGCCACTTGGTACTGTATGTCTGAGCCGTATCGCTCCCGCTAGTTTTCATTGTTTTGCTTGTTTTACATATGCTAAGTACCATTTGTCAAAAAGGATGGATAGTTGTTTTTTTTACGTCTGCAATAGCACCCATAGGTGTATCTGCAGCTTTTAAGTGGCTAAATATCATACATAATAAGCTATTACTGTTCATTCATGCAACTATCCAGAAGAAGAAGCTGTTAAACAAGAATAAGCTTTGATCCGTTGAGTGGTTCTCCAGAATCGTACGGCACTAGACATAAGGAGTGCTGCTCAGGGAGGTGTATGTGCTACGATAGGTGAGTCGTGTTGCACTTACATTCCTGCCAACGACGTAGAATCAGGGAACTTTTCATAGCTATGAAAGAGTTTTGTGATGATTTCATGAAAGTTCAAACTGATACTTGGGACCCATTTACTTGGGACCATGGATTTCTACGCTCATTAAAACATTGATGCCTGTGGTGATAATGTGTTTGATGCTATGCTGCTCTCTGTAGTATAATTGTATTGTATTCAATTTTTTCGTCATTTTCTGATCCCTTTGCCTCAATTATATGACATTTTAGCATTATTGCATTTTCCTTGAGGTGTTGTTCCAGTAGGAACAAAATCAGGGAGTATGAGAGAAAAATGCACATGATCAACTATTTGAATGATGTTTTACATGTTTTATATTGGACAATAGCCTTTTGTATGTTACGTAGCTTTAAAACACATTGCCTCTGGGTTTTAATGAGTCTCTCAGAGTTGATATGAAGAAACTGTTCTTTCTAACAATGTCCATTGTAGTATGAAAAACCAGATCAAATTCCATCCTCACTCAACCTTGTGTGGAGATAAGGATAACCCCAGGGGGGCTTGAAATAGCATTGTGTGTTGGTTTTATGACATTGTAGGATTGTATCTGTGACCGGGGTTTGACTGTTAAATCACTGTTTGTAACATCCAGGGAGATAATGAGGGGCACAGTCTTGTAAATGACACCTGACCAATGGCACACAACCTCTCTTCGGTATAAAGCCCTCTTCCTCAGTAGTAGGGGCGGACTGATCAGAACACTGCTTTGAAGCACGACTGTATCTTTGTCTTTATTCTGCAGAATAAATATTTTTAATACAGTTACTACTCAGTTTTGTTTTCCTGTAGTGGGCAGATTAAATCTCACCAACCACGCAGGGTCATTTCTCCAACACAACTTACCTATGGTTCCTGTAATAGCCATTGCTCACATATTAAAACCATTTTACCAACAAAGATTGTCTTGATAAGGATGGCCCACCACCAATATCGTTTCCAATTTCTATCTTGATCCTCTGGCCATCAGACAATCCATCAGAATATCGGGTTTCGAGTCTTCAACCACCACCCACAACTCCCCAGTAAAGAATCAAATCATTTTGATGTTAGGCGGTGGTAGTATGGTAAAAATGGATCTTTTATGTATTTTAAAATGGCTAAACTTTCCATGGGAACGTCTTATTGTTGTATTAACGCCCTATTGTTCCTGGCAGTGATAGTCTTGAAGCCACAACCATAAAGAGGTATATTATGGATTCAGCACAGTACAGTACAACATAGTACAATCTTCACAAATGTTTTGGATACACTTTGTTTCATTTTTCCAGTGGGAGTCCGAGTGGGATTCATCAGTTTAACAAGGGTTGACTTAGTCAAAAACATTTTGGTGCATATAACTAGGAGGTCTTCCACAGCAGAAATCATTTCAGGAACCAGGAACTTACGAAATTAGTTCCATTTGGATATATCCTGATCCCAAAAAGGTAAACGAGGTGGTACATTGGGTTATGTTGTATGTTGTATGCTTATGATTGGCCCAGTTCTCAGCCTAAATATTTCCTTATTTACTTCCTGTTCCTTGGCAGAAAAGTGAGTTCTGTTGAGGTGTTTTTTTTAATTTTTTAATTATTTGGTCTCAGGATATGTGTGTGTGTGTGTGTGTGTGTGTGTGTGTGTGTGTGTGTGTGTGTGTGTGTGTGTGTGTACGTGTGTGTGTGTGTGTGTGTGTGTGTGTGTGTGTGGGTGTGTGTGTGTGTGTATGTGTGTGTGCGTGCGTGCGTGTGTGTGTGTTTTCTCCTGACCTGGTGGATCCTCATGTGCAGGTGGACGGCTGCCCCGGCCAGCCACTCACGCATGGACTCCGAGCTCATCCTCTTCTTCTTATTGGTCATCCTCTCATAGTGGTCGATCAGCTCCAGCTTCAGCAAGCTGTCGTAGAGCTCCGTCATCTCGGCCATCTTGTCGGCGTTGTTGGCGATGCCAGGAATCTGCTGGAGGTAGCTTTCGATGATCCTGCCAATTCTGGAAGTGCTACTGATGCCGAAGATCTTTGGGGGCGGGAACCTGTGGCCCAACGGTTCCGCTACCAGCGAGGAGCCAGAGCCCTGCAATCGGACCTGGTGGGTGGGGTCAGTTAAAGCACTTTAACGTAAAAACAAAATCGTATCTCATACTAGGGTCACACCGCCGGCGACAGGGCTGCAGCGTGAAGCCGAGCAGCTCTTGTCGTCGTACGATCTAATCGCCGGCAACGGGGCTTCTGTGCTCCTGGCGTTAGTGGGTGTGACCTCTCTCCTTTTCGATATTTATTATAATTACGGGCCATCCGCCCCTTAAAAATTAAGAATTGTCCTTGTTAAAGAAGCATAAAATTACGTGTTCCTTATTATATCGATGGTTTAGGTGACGTTTTTTATTTAAAATAATAGGGAAAATGCAGTGGTCAGAGTGTCCATTTTCCAAGGATGAGCGCCATTGAGAGTGTATCTTCCCTCCTACTGGCTGTCGCCCGGCGCTCTGCGCTGCTCATTTGCAAAAAGTTGAAACCTGCTCAACATTCCTTGTCACCATGAAGCTGTCAGCTCGTCACCAGTCGTCGCCGACCCTCTGCAGCCGGATGAAGCCGCGTTCTGTTGAAATGCTTTGCAGCCTGTCGCTTTGCAGTGCCCTATTGCCAGAGGTTGGACCATACCATAACCGTGCTGAAGTTCTTATTGAAGCCTGCATACATATGCAGTATGTGCTAATTCAATTTTTCTACACAAATTGTAAAAGGAATTCTATGCATATTTTCAGTTATTTACTTTCCCCACCTGCCGGGCCACGATGTCAAAGAGCAGGGAGAGAGCCAGGGCGACCACCCCGATGCCCCCGTGGTGGACCCTGCCGCCCCCCAGCTCTGAGGTCAGGTTGTGGCGGAAAGCGGCCAGCTGCTGCCCGGTCATTCCCCTCTGCAATGAGGCGTAGTGGTGCCCCAGGGAGGCCCGGGAGTCCAGGGACAGGAAGGTGTTGAGGATGGGGTCCAGCGAGATGTCCGGAACCAGCCCCGCGTCCCTCGCCACGGAGAAGAGCTCCGGAACGGTGGTCTGCGACGGCAGGCAGAAGTTAGTGCCACTGACGCCGCCACCGACGGCCAGGGTCATCATGACGGCGTTTTGTTGTTGTGTGTGTGTGTGTGCGTGTGTGTGTGTGTGTGTGTCAGGTTGTATTTTGTGTTGCTAACCCTCTCTGCTATTGTCGCACAGTCAGGTCAGACTGTCTCTGCCTGTCTGTTTGTCTGTCTGTCTGTCACTCAGTAGGTAATCACTCTTTCACTACGCCGCTTGTCTTCTCTGTATACATTTTTTTTTTTTTTCTTGCGCACCAAATGCTTGATTTCAAAAGTTTCCGGACCAAAGATTGGCAGTTTTTTTATTTGGATTGTGGCTCACCGGCAGAGAACATTGTCCCGTAAAAAGGTCAATATTTAAGGACTGTGCATGGTTCTGGGGAAATGTGGGACACCCTTTGAAGGTGAAATCAAATATATAAACACAGAAATGACACAGAAATGTATCAAAAATGCATCAATACAGAAAATAAGTGTTGATAGAAGTGTTGAATAAATGTTATGAATATTAATCTCTTATTTACCAATGAACCACTCTCTAGTAACTCTAAGATTTTAGGGAGAGGCACTTTACATACAAGGGAGGAAAGCTTTCCTGAAAAAATGCTAGGTTAAAATTAATGGTCAAATTGAAATTCCAGGAAGGCTCACTAAAATAATATTGAGAAGAGGAAGAAAAAAAGACCAGGGAATTTAGATTCTGTTCAAAGGCATAACCTGAACTGCAGCAGTATTCTACAAGACAAGTAACTTAGCAAGCAAGAAGGACCACATACCAAAGTAAACCATTTACCCCTGAAGCCCTGGAAGGAAATAGAGTTTTAAAAAAACATTGGAAATTGTTTAACAGAATCAGAGGAGCAACCAAGTGAATTCTAAAAGTAGGATTTTGGACATTGCCCGTATTCACAGATGAGTTAATGATTGTTAGACCTCGCTGACCAAACATGTTCAAGGATGTGAGATGAATGGGCAAAGGTAGAGCGCCAAATGACTTCCACAGCAGACTTTGCTAATCTTCACCTTAGCCCTTTTACATACAAAGAGTTTAAGGATTCATCACAGGAATCTTTCATTCTAACACTTTACTTGCACTTCAGTGAACTGTTCTTTCAATAAATAAGAATCCTTTGAATTATTTTCAATAAGGTCATTCTTCCTAATGGCAACACACGGTTTTTACAGTCTCTTAAATCCACATAGAAATCGAGCTCAGGGTGATGACAAAAAATGCTCAGTAGGTTCTTGGTATGTAAGAACAAAGACATTTTCTTCCTTATTGTTTTAAGACTTGGGAAATTTCCATTGAATCTCCTGTTAGGCTTCATTCTAAACTGGGACATTTCACACAATCATGCTGCAAATGACCAGCAGAACCCTACTCAAACCAGCTTTACAGGCCAGAGTCTGCTCTGAGACTATGACAGGAGGGAGTTTGAGACAGCCATGAGACTCTGGCCATGAGTTGACAGGAATGCAGGGCTCCCAAATGCCAAACTGGCTCCCTCACCTGAAATGGGCGGAGCGTGACGCCGCACTGCAAAAAAGGCAGGGCATGAACACTGAAGCAAGAGCCTTGCGAATACAAAGAGGTTCGAGAGATGGCAATGACATAAAAAACAATTTGTGGAAAGGTACAGTAGTTGTATATAGTATGGCATCAGACAGAATGAAGTGGCGAAACATAGCAGGAGTCATTGGGCTCCTGGTGATGCTACACACCATCAATGGACAATCTACAGGTGAGTGGAAATACCACTCGGTAAAATAAATATAATATAAAAATAATGATAATAGTAAAAATGATCTAATACTCTAAATATACTAATAATAACACTCAAATTATAATAATACAGTTATTATTGTTATTATTTTGTGTGATGATGATAATGATATCTTAAAGAGGTTAATATAGTCTTACCAATGAAATACCACAACATAATAATATTTTTTTTAGAGGAATAGCCCTGTGATAAGAACATTTTCAGCAGAAAAGAAGATTAACAAATAAGGCCTTCACAAAGAAATCATTTAAAAAAATGTTTACTGTACTTACAATGTCCAACTTATAGTCGTGTGCCGCATTGCATGTAATTGCGGATATTTTATATAAAAATGCACTCCTTGTTACCTTGTGTTGGTTTGTCTTGTCTTTCACCCTCAAGTCCAAACAGCAGAAAGGGGAGTGATAACTACAATAATGAAACATTTTTCTCTAAACATCGTTGCGAAACACTTAAAAGTTAGAAGTGTTCATTAAACTCTAATTAACAGACCAACTTTTAGTGCTTATGGTACTGCTGGTGCTGTAGTGGAGAATTTGAATTACACACTGAGCATAATCTACATAATTAATCTAAGGACTGCAGTTTCTTCCTCTACCGCTTCAACTTCTATGACAGGATTTACAGCGACTACAGCTCAGGATTAACCCTCCTCCCCTTTCCTAATACTGTGGTTTATGCACCTGACTGCCTCGTTTGCAGCAAAAATGCAGTGTGGGTATTTTTTTAAGTCAAGTTCACAATGGGCTCTTTAAAATTTTACGTATATTACTTCAGCCACCCAAACAACTTCCACGGCCGCCACCTCTACTGCAGTGACCACCTTCCCCACTGCAACTTTTCCAGCGAACACAACTGAATCTGCATCTAATACAACTGGAACGACTGTAACGACTGGAACGACGTTCAGTACGACTGGAACGACTGGAACGACTGTAACGACTGGAACGACGTTCAGTACGACTGGAACGACGTTCAGTACGACTGCTACTCCGCCATCAACAACTGTAACCCAGGAGGTTACAAATGTAACCAGTGCTCCAACTTTTACAACGGCTGCAGGTACAGATCCTACACAAGTCCAAGCTGTCAATGCTGTAACGTGATTGAGGAATATCAGTTATAATTCTTCTTCTTCTTCTTCTTCTTCTTCTTCTTTTTCTTCTTCTTCTTCTTCTTCTTCTTCTTCTTCTTCTTCTTCTTATTATTATTATTATTATTATTATTATTATTAGCATTATTATTAATATTATTAATATTATTATTATTATTATTATTAATATTATTATTATTATTATTATTATTATTATTATTATTATTATTATTGTTATTAATATTATTATTATTATTATTAATATTATTAGCGTTATTATTATTATTATTATTATTAGCATTATTATTATTGTTATTATAATTATTATTATTATTATTATATTAACAGTGCATTTCACTGTTGCTTCACAGCAAGAAGGTCCTAGGTTCGATTCCCGCTTGGGGCACTGTTGGCACCGTGCTCCGGCGGGTTATCTCCCAATGAGGGTGCTTTCTGTGTGGAGTTTGCATGTTCTCCCCGTGCTCAAATGAGGTTTCCTCCATGTAACATCAGTAAGGACCCCCACTTAAAACATGTAGAACAACTCTGGCAGTGGCTAGTTTGGCAGGAGCTGAACTAGAATGGAGAAGTAAGACGACTCCTTCCCTCCACTAGTCTGGGGGTCCACCTTGGGCAAGTGATAGTGCCCCCTCAGCCCCCCTGACTTGGGTCACAGGCCGGGCGAGAGGACTGGCGACCCTTGCCTGTACCTAGCCTCGAATGGACACTAGTTTCAAGTGGGTGTCGGCTAATCCCGCACCCTCACATCGCATCATATTATAATTATTATTATTGTATATATCTATAGACAAATCTGCATAGGTTCTCCCTGAGCTGGATCATTTGCCTTGTATTTCAAAATATAATTTCATGTTTCTGTCTTTATTGTTTGACGCGTAGAAAAACAAGGAAGTATCTTCAATGTATTCACCGACATGACATTTTGACATGACATTTGCCAGCATGTTAACATCACAGCCACAATCTTAATAAGATTAGGGAATTCCCCTAATCTCCCTTTAGGGGAAGAATATGAAGCACACATGCTGAATATGCACCGCAACTGTTCGAGCTGCCTTTTGGTACTTTTGGTCAAATAAAAGCACTGATAACTCATGCAAGCTGTTCGCTAAATGTACTTGAATATTGAATGTACAGCAGTATTTGAATTCTTTAGACATCATCGTGATCTGTGCCTGAATGCTTGTCTTGTGATGCAATGGTTGATTCCTCGTTCTCATGTTCCTCGTTCTCATGTTATCTTTTAGGTTCTGGTTGTGGAGCTGACCCGCCGCTGTGTTGCCTCGGGCAGAACAACTCCTGCAGAAGAGGGGGATGTTTCTGCGATGTGGCTTGTCTTAGGCTCAGGGACTGCTGCTCAGACTTCTCATTCGCTTGTGTTACCGGTAAAACACCCTGCAATTTACGGTAGCCCCATCCTGTCATCTGTAGTCAAGTGATTTATCTGCTCTGAAAAGACACAATCCAAACATGATAAGGCTTCCATATACAGGGGTGCCCAATACGTCAATCGCAATCGACCAGTAGATCGCAAAGGTAGTGCGGGTAGATTGTGCGCCATTCAACAAAAAAAAAAACGAGTTTAATTTAGAGCTGCAAGGAAAAGACAAAACCTTGGTCAACATGATCAGTTCAGTTAATGCTTTCAAACGAAAAATGCAACTTCTGTCCTCAAAGCTGCAGCGCCGTGATTTGGGGAACTTTCAAAACCTGGCATCAGAGCTGGAGACCCAAGGGAAGGTGTGTGCGCAACTTGACAGTGCACGCTACACAATGAAGATTGAAAATCCTCTGTCAGACTTTGACAAACTTTACTGGAGCCATTTGCTACCTTTATGTGCTGCCCATTTAGGGAAGATACTGAGGTTGATTCACTCCAACACTGTTTCACCTGAACTGGTCTGCAGTGGAGGATGAGATGTTGACACCACAGGCTGACATTCAGCTGAAGTCCAGGGCTCATGGACAGTTTTAGAACTTACTCACAGAGGAAAAGTACCCAAACATGAGGAAATGTGCTACCTCCTTGACTGCATAATTCGGCTCTACTTATTTATGCGGGCCAGCCTTTTCCCACGTGAAGATTATTAAGTCCAAATACCGTTCCACCATGACTGAAGATCATTTGGAAGCTGCTTGAGGCTGGCTACCAGCAGCTACTGTTTGGACTATGCAACCCTGGCTGACTCCATTCACTGCAAGTCATCAGAGTAAGGTAGTGACCATAAATGTATGTAATTGTATTGTGCCATAAGGGTTCATGCAGTGATGCAAGGTAAATAAATAAATATATTTAGCATTATAAACGCAGGTAGATCATTTTGACCGGGTCATTATAAAGGTAGCTCGCAGGCCGAAAAAGTGTGGGCACCCCTCTTCCATACTGCAGGAGTCTCTGCACACAGGTACGGGTTCAGGAGGGAGTCTTTATGGCCCTGGGTTGCTGACATTGAGAGAGTTTTTATTATAAAAACTGAACACAAAGGCTTGCTGACCAAAAGGATAAACGGAAAAGAATAATGCATTGGGCGCAGGAGGAATTACACTCAAGTCTGGCTCCTGGTCGGCTGACGAGCCTGTGCGCTGATCCCTCTCTGCAAGACAGACAAACATTAAGAGAGCTCCCTGCCTCCATGCCATAGACTCGGGGCAGCTGGGCGGCCACGGGAAGGAAGACATGCTGCCGTTTAACCACGCCCCTAGGTCAGCCACGCAAAACTATAGCACCCCGAGCCATGAAAGAAAAAAGAAAGTTACATTATACACGGAAATGGAAAAGGTACATGAAAATTTCCTGAAATTCGGGAAATTCAATTTCCCAAAGAGAGTTAATTTATATAACTCTTTTCACCGTGCGGATTGGAGTTTTCTCTATTTGAACATATGTAAATGCTACAAGTAAACAAGGAAATATAAGACATGAGTAAATAACACTTTGTCTTCTTCTGTCGTGTTTCAGGCATCGCAGTGGCAACAGGGGCGCCCACAAATGTCACAAACACCACCTCGGTCAATGCAACTGCTTCTCCTTTTCCTATCTTCTCCTTCCCAGGTCATTAATTTTAGTTACAAATGCATTCTCTGTGGACTAGCTACTGCATGGTCATACTTTATTGTCCAGTGTACTGTAAAGGGGCAGGGGTGTTGTTATAGTGTTCTTTTATAGTTGAGATAGCTATCATATATGTGGTAACTGGAAAATGGGGGAAAAAAGGTTCCTGCAGTCCTCCTTTAAGGCTAACATTGCCAATTTGTTGAGCCCTTATTCTGCTTTTATTTAATGACTGTGTCACTTGTTTTTGTTCTTTAGGGAACTGTTCAGCAGGCTCTCCAATGTGTTGCCAAGGCCAAAATTTAAATTGTTACAGCGGCTGCTTCTGTGACCAGAACTGTTCGGTAAATAATGATTGCTGCCATGACTTTGAGAAAACCTGCTCAGGTCAGTTTTTATCATTATTATTTTATTTTATTTTATTTTATTTTATTTTATTTTATTTTATTATTATTATTATTATTATTATTATTATTATTATTATTATTATTATTATTATGTTTCTTCCTTTAGTGAATACTACTTCGGCTCCTCCATCTACCTCACTACCCATAAACTCAACTACCAGTCCACCAGGTAGTCGATGAACTGTTCTTTGCCAACAACGCTGTATTCCATCAAATCATTGGAATTTGAAGATAGCTTTTTCATTTTTTTTGGAATGTTTAGTGTAGATTTTTCAGGCTTTGCATTAGAGGGGGCATGGTATACATGCGTTTGGACATACCAGGGGGGAACTATCCTTAAATTAAATAAGCATTCATTCATCTTTTTTTCTAATTTTGCCTCCCCTTCTCCCTCCCTACCTCCTCATGACGGTGGCTTCAGCTTCTGAAAATTCTACTTTGTCTCTTCCACCTACCGATACCACTACTGTGCGCACCAACCCAACCACCAGTCCACCAGGTAGGTTGCCAATGAATTGCTCTGTACTGATCTATTCTGTCAAAACACTGAAGTATTGCCTGCATGTTTTCCATCTCCATTGTGACCTAATTTGCCCAAATATTTTGAAGTCGTATGTATTTTTAACATTTTAGACCGTCAGAAGCTCATCCTTGGCGTTGCACTCTCCGTTCTGGTCCCATCCAATTCCAATAATGCCTCCCTAGAGGCTGATCTCAAAGAAGTAAGTTCCTGTAGAAGGTGCTAAGTTAGGACCCTGATCTGTGATAGCAGAGGTCACTATTCATCTCTATATATTAGATGTGGGGTAATTCAATCATATAGCTTTTATTTTTCCCCCCTTGTTATTCTTATTCATCATTTGTTGCTGATATGCCTGCTGTGCATGTCTTCCGTTCTGCTTGTCACCTTTTCTTCCAATCATTTTTCTATCCGTCTGTTTCAGTTGACGTCAGCATTGGAAGCCCATCTTAAGGCCGCATTGGGCATCGACTCCATTAGGGTCCTCAACATTCGACAGGTGTAAAGTGGCAGCACTTAAAGGTCGCCAAACCTCCACTGCCCACTGTCCAGTGGTTGGTGAAAGGTGCATCCTGTCCAATGGCGCACAATCGACTTATATCAGTGTAGTCCGCAGTGATCTTCCAATAGCGTGTTAGTGCATGGCCTAATTACTGTTGCAATGAGAACGGGGCAGTGCTGTGGATGTCAGATCTGGTATTTCTACTGGTTATGGATGTCTTTTCTTTACAATCCTAAAGGACACGATACAATGGCAGAGAAGTGATACTGCATCTCTTTTGCATTTTGGAACTGAGAAACATGAAACATGAACCAGGGGAATACAGAATTTTGTTTACCACCATACGGCCACTGGGCATTACATAGGTGTCGTATATTTCCTGCCTCTGCAGGAAAATAAAAGTGTCCTGATTGTGTATAGTAATGGAAACAATGCTCCATTATTTCTATTGTATGTTGTTATTGATGTCGGCAAATCAAGCCTCTATCAATCCTCCAGCCTTTCACTTATGACTCTTGATGATACCACATAACCTGGTCTAGTACCATAGCAATTTTCCAATCCAGAATTAAAATAGCTGCCTAATGGTTTTACATTTTTGTGGTGGACTGAAGAACTATCTCTTCAGACTACGCCCGGACCCTACTTGCACTGACCTGTCTACCCCATCAGGCTCTCTTATCCCTCCACTGTCTAACCTACTTTCCGGAAGAAAAACAAAAACAACTAACCTCTCTCCAACTCTACTAGTGCTACATATTCCTCGAGAAGGTTTGGCCGTGACTGTGATATATAGTGGTTTTGATACTCAACATATCTGAAAAAATGTACCTATTGTAAGTCGCTTTGGACAAAAGCATCTGTTAAATGAAGAAATGCAATGTAATGTAATTTAACGTCTCTCCTTTTAAAACATTATTTTATAAAATGTGAAATGTTGTCAATGCCTGGCCCAATGTGTGTGCATTTGGCTTTGTTACAATACTTTGCATATTCTGTAAATCATAATGAAAATCTTGTTTTTTTTTAAATACATACATATGAACCTGCAATGAATAATAATTATGATAATAATAAAAAATAACATATCCATCATCAAGATCATGATTCAAGATTCAAGAGGTTTATTTGTCACATACATACCTTCATACATACGTATACTGTATGCAGTGAAATGTCTTTGCAACACACCTGGAGATGATGCACAATAGTTACTAAACTGAACATAATAGCTAACCTAATTCCTACCTAGCAACTAACTGAAACTAACAGATTCCTAAAACATAACGCAGTTAGTGAACAGAATAATATAAATAAAATACAATTAAAATAAAACAAGACTCAAAAAGATAATACAAAGTGAGGGTACAAAACAGAATGGAAGGGAATAGAGTTGTGTATATAGGAAAGGCTATTTGTATATACAGATATTTGCAGTAAAGTGCATGTGAATAAAGTGTGTATGGAGATATACAGTACAGTATACAACGGAACCCCACAGCAATACAGTAACACCAAACAGAACAGCAATACAGCGCAGTATGCAGTAACCAGAACAGTGATAAAGTATGCAGTACAGTATACTACATATAGTACAGTAAGGCAGTGGGGCCTATGTGTGTGGCTCAGTGAGGGCCCCTGGTGAGGTCAGCATTGACAGTCCTTATGGTTTAAAGGGAAGAAACTCCGTCTCAGTCTCTCTGTTCTCGCTGTGTGACTGTGGAGGAGCTTGCCCGACCGCAGCAGCTGGAACAGTCCGTTGTTGGGGTGGTGAGGATCCTTCATGATGCTGAGGGCTCTGCTACTGTCCTGCAGGGAGGGGAGGGCAGTTCCAGTGGTACATTCAGCTGAACGCACCACCCTCTGCAGGGCCCGCCTGTCCTGAGCAGTACAGTTCCCAAACCAGGCAGTGATGTTGCCTGTCAGGAAGCTCTCCACTGCTCCACAGTAGAAGGACTTGAGGATCCTCACCAAGACTCTGAATTTCTTCAGCTGCTTGAAGGTGGTAAAGACGCTGCCTAGCCTTTCTCACCAGAGTGTCTGTGTGTAAAGTCCATAGTCATGTCTATAGTCTATAGTCATGTATAGCCATGTTATCTTCTCAGGATGTTTTGGGCCTGCGGTGTCCTCATAATAATCACGGCGTGGCTCGAGCGCTATTGTTTTCTCCGGTGGCTGGATTTTCACCTGGAATAACAAATTCAATTCGTGTTTTTTTATTGTTGATTGTATGTACGTTGAATATAATAAGTGATATGCTATCTATCTATCTATCTATCTATCTATCTATCTATCTATCTATCTATCTATCTATCTATCTATCTATCTATCTATCTATCTATCTATCTATCTATTTATCTATCTATCTATCTATCTATCTGTCTGTCTGTCTGTCTATCTATCTATCTATCTATCTATCTATCTATCTATCTGTCTGTCTGTCTATCCATCTATCTCTCTCTATCTATCTATCTATCTATCTATCTATCTGTCATTCTGTCTATCTATCTATCTATCTATCTATCTATCTATCTATCTATCTATCTCTCTCTATCTATCTATCTGTCTGTCTGTCTGTCTATCAGCGGGTGGGAGGGTCCTCATGGACCCCAGTCAGGACCTGACTGTGCGCTTCAGAGCCTCGTCCACGCTGAGGAGCCCTGGAGGTACAATTAGATATCTGGTTCTCACAACACAACTTTAAGCCCTCTGAGCTGATCGGGCTTACTCCTTTCTCACGTCTCCAATGCCGTCTCTCGGGTACGGAAGCCATCGAGCCGAGTCGGTCCTGCTGAAGCATGAGCTGGCCTGCTGTCTGGGACAAATGCAGGACTGTCTAGGCCAAGCGGGCGATACCGACACTGAAGTCTGTGCTGAAAGACACAGAGCGAGAGCCCATAGTTAGACATGAATGTGAGGAGTTTTCGCCAATGCTTACATTTAGGAAAATTACCGAAAAACTAATTCATGTATCTTGCCACAAATTGAGAAATAAGTACTCCAAAGATCTCACAGACGGATTTGAAAATGAAGTGCGACATCTAAAGATGCTATATGGTGCCACTGCAGCTACAGAGCGTTTTTGGAGAGGCGTGCATTTCACTGCTAATGTTCTGTACAATGCCTGTAACAGTTGCTGGAGGTGAACGTGCCTTCAGTAAGATGAAACTTGTAGAGAACTATCTAAGATCTACAATGTGCCAAGACAGGTGGAACAGCCTCGCCATACTTTCAATTGAAAAGCTAAAAGCTAAAACAGCTAGAAAATTAAACTTTAAAGACATTATAAATGAGTTAATGCAAAGAAGGCTCAACGCTGGGTTTTGTTGACAGGGAACAAACACAAGGTAAAAATGCCTTGACCTGTTCCACCCAAGCCTGCCCGGTGACTGGCAAAATACTGTTTCAGAGTATTTTCTGCTATGGTTTTATCTCCTGTTGAACTTACTCAGGAATGCCCGCATAATGACTTGACACTTGACAGTTGCAGTTTCACAGATGCTTGTTCTCCGTAGGCACCACATTTATGCCTGCAGTCCACATAGTTAAGGATTTTTTTTATTTATTTTGTGTATGTTATATAGGCATGTATGTAGGAATTATGCATAAGGCAGAAGAGGGTTAGCCTTGTTTATATGAATTGGTAATAAATTATTTCATATGAAACATGGATAATTGGTAGTTTTTCATTAAAACTGACAACAATACCATAAATTAATAACAAGTCACCAACTGTGTAGTTATTTATAATAGGGCATCATAAAAATCTCATGACACAGGCAGCCTTTGTTAACATTAGGAGCCAAAAACGTTTGCAAATATGTTGCAAACTGTTAATATAGGCAAAGGATGAAGGTGGAAACTAGAATCTGCACAATTGTGGTATAGAGCAGCAGAGGCTTATAGTAATGCATTTAATAACACGTGTTGTTCCGTATGTTATTTTAATTGGAAACATTCTGATTTCTATGTTAGGGGCCCAGTGTTTTTTTTTTTTTCCATTTCAAATTCTGGCCACGCCCCTGGCTGCTGACCTGTCTGTGTGCGTCCGTGTGTCCTAAGGTGAGGCACTGGTGGTGCTACTGGTGACCCTGCTGTACTGCCCATGCTCAAGGAATACAGTGAAGAACTCGTCGCAGAGGTGAAGGAACCGTTGTTGCTGAAAAGATTCGGGCCGAAATGTGTGATTTACTGTGGTCAAAAAGATTCAAGTTGAGGACTGTAGGTTATTGCAGTCGCATGGCAAGATAGCAAGATAAAGGCTACAGCATGTAATCAACCCAATAACCTCGGCACCAAGTTTCCGAGCCTAGTATGCAACAAGATGTAATTCCCCTCTATAAGATGGCAAAAACACAGCTAACATAGAACCATCTCCCTCATCCACAGTTTTGCAATCCAGCAAACCCCAACATGTAGCAGGTGCAAAGAAGCTTGTTTGAAAAGCAACAAAAATGTTCTCCCGTCTAGTGGCTGGGCAAACGCTGCCTCGTTCCACGATGAGAAAACAGCAATAACCACAACAGCCCAGAAAGGCCATGCCAGGGTGCGACCCTGAGGAGAAAATCAATAATAAAATGAATGTCATGACTTATATAGTGAAACGTTCGTTTGTGCCTGCTAGAGTTACAGGGGGAAAGAAAACGATGTAATCATCCTGTAGTGAATACTTTAGGAAGTATGTGTGTGTGTGTGTGTGTGTGTGTATATATATATATATATATATATATATATATATGTATATATAGAGAGAGAGAGAGAGAGAGAGAGAGAGAGAGATGATAACATGGCCAGCATTCAAATTGGGACCATCTAAAACCTTTGAAGGGCTATTGTCAACAAAGTAAATACAATCAATGAAGCAATTCGGTTACTACTTGATGCTTTAATTGACTATATATTCGAACCATCCCCTAGAATTTTCAAAATTACTTAATCTAAAATTGGAGAAGCGTCTCCCAGCAGAATGTCCCTGGGGCCTTGGTGACACCCGGTAGCGCCTAATGTGCTTGCTGCCGACGCCGTCAAACAGGCAGTGTCACAGGGAAACCCTCCGCGGTTCTCTGAGAGCTATGTCTCTCAGTGATATCAGTTATAACAACTCAAATTGAACATTGCTTCGACAACTAGGTACATTTAGGAGAATGTCACATTTAATTAAGGGCTAATCAAAATTATTCTGGTTCTCTAGGGCACTCTGTAATATCTGACAATAATTGTAACTATGGTGCTCAATAAGAGGCATAGAGCTGACTTCAATCAACGTCTTTTCGTTGATATGCTTGCATGCATTTCATCTCACAATAATTCCAACTGAGCCTATTTAATAAATGTATTTGCAAATCAGTTAAATACAAATAGCAACTTTATCAATATTCAACAAGGGTCTTTGAATGCTGAACAGCTGTTGCATTACTCAATTGTAGAGCAATCATGTTTCATCAATCCTGATCTTAGGTCGTCCTGATTCTTCACTGGTCAGAGGTTGGGCTGCAGCTCAGTGGATTCCTGTTCAAATGTGTCAAACTGGAAAAAAAAAGCACTGAATAGGCGAGTTGGTTAATGTTCATCAATGCACAATTACAACTAAACTTGATCCACAAAATATTTTCAAATTTAAAAGTTTAAATTGTGGAGCGCCCAACTTAAAAACCATTGAGACTGCCAATGTATTTCACATATATTTGGGTGTTTAAATTTTTAGGAAGTGAGCGCACACGTTCCATCACCCTTCCAGTGTACAAAACCAAACCCTCTCTGTGAATATACTTGGTAAGTTTTACACTGCATATCAACAGCTACCTTATTCAATGTCCGGTCGAGATCACTTCCAGACTCAACTAAAAGTAATGCTGTTCAATTATACTTGAAAAAAATGACCATCCTACGCGGGAACACTCGCAACAACAACAACTACAACAAAAATGGAGCCGCTGTTCCACGAGCGCGCCCACGGAGGAAGCACCGAGGTAAACGAGGCGGCATTCAGGTCAGAATGAGGACGCAACCTTACCGTCCACCTGCCAAGCATCCTTCTTGCTAACGTCCAGTCCCTGGAGAACAAGATGGATGAACTTCGAGCGAGGATTCAATTCCAGCGAGACACGAGGAACTGTTGCGTCCTCTGCCTGACGGAAACATGGCTTAACCCACTGGTGCTGGATGAAGCCATACGTCCAGCCGAGGCCTTCTCCGTGTTCCGCGGCGGCAGATCGGGAGAGTCGGGGAAATCCAAAGGTGGAGGTGTCTGCCTAATGGTAAACAACCGCTGGTGTAACGCCAACAACACCAAATTCCTCTCCCACTCCTGCTCGCCGAACCTGGAACAGCTGACCATACTATGCCGTCCATTTTATCTCCCCCGGGAATTCAGCACGGTCATCATTACAGCCGTTTATATCCCACCGCAAGCGGACACCGACGCAGCTCTGTCGGTTCTGTACGATGTGTTGTGCGGATTTCAGAACAGACATCCCGACGCGGCTGTGGTGGTGACTGGGGACTTTAACAGGGCCAACCTTAAAAAAGTTCTGCCGAATTTCCACCAACACATCACGTGTGCCACCAGGGGAGACAGAACTCTGGACCATTGTTACACTCCTTACAAGAACGGATACAAGCCCGTGTCGCTTCCTGCTTTCGGGAAATCAGATCACGCCGCGATCTCGCTGCTTCCTGTTTACAGGCCTCTGATCGCGCGGGATCTGGTGATGACGAGGGAAGTGAAGCGGTGGACGGACCAATCGGAGGCTGCGCTTCAGGACGCTCTGACTGACGTAGACTGGGACATGTTCCAAACAAGTTCAAGTGACGTCAGCGAGTTTACGGAGGCTGTAGTAAGTTTTGTGGCTACGCTCGCGGATTAAATCGTTCCCACGGTGAAAGTTCGGATATTTCCAAACCAGAAACCATGGGTTGATAAATCCATCCGCTGCGCTCTGAATGCGCGCACGGCCGCTTACAACGACGGTCTTGTATCTGGTAACATGGACAATTACAAAGCGGCGTCGTACAATCTGCGGAGGGCGGTGAGGGACGCCAAACGGACGTACAGAGACACCGTGGAGCTGCAGATGGAGCGGGGGGACACAAGACGCTTGTGGGAGGGGCTGCGAACAAAACAAACTACAAGAGCAGCTCCTCCCCAGCCACGAGTGTGGACGCCTCCCTGGCCAACCAACTGAACTCCTTTTATGCGCGGTTCGAGTCTGGCAGCAACACCGCTAGCTCGCCGGCTAATTGGAGTTACACCGCTGGGGATGAGCGCGCAGTCTCAGTGTCCGTGCACGAGGTCAGGAGAGCTTTGATGCGGGTGAACACCAGGAAAGCTGCGGGCCCAGATGGCATATCTGGGCGAGTACTGAAGACCTGTGCTAACCAGCTAGCTCCGGTGTTCACCACAATATTCAACATCTCCCTGGCTGAATCAGTGGTCCCGTCCTGCTTCAAGAGGTCCACCGTCGTTCCTGTCCCGAAGATCGCCTCTCCAACCTGCCTGAATGACTACCGTCCGGTGGCCCTCACCTCGGTGGTCATGAAGTGTTTCGAGAGGCTGATTAAGGATTATATCTGCGCCTCCCTCCCCCGCACCTTGGACCCGTTGCAGTTCGCGTACCGGCAAAACAGATCCACAGATGACGCGGTCTCCCAGGTACTGCACACCACGCTCACGCACCTGGATGGCCAGAAGGGGGCCTATGTGAGAATGCTGTTCATCGATTATAGTTCAGCTTTCAACACCATAGTCCCCACCAGACTGGCTGTCAAGCTGATGGAGCTCGGATTGAATGGTCCGCCGTGCACCTGGATCCTGGACTTCCTCACAGGCCACCCCTAGGTGGTCAAGGTGGGGAAGCACATGTCCAGCTCCCTCACCCTGAATACAGGATCCCCCCAGGGCTGCGTCCTCAGCCCCCTACTGTACTCCCTGTACACACATGACTGTGTGGCCAGGTCCAGCTCCAACACCATCATCAAGTTTGCTGACGACACCGTGGTCGTGGGCCTGATCACCGACTGCGATGAGAAGGCCTACCGCGAGGAGGTGGCTGACCTGTCACTCTGGTGCCAGGACAACAGCCTACACCTGAACGTCAGCAAAACCAAGGAGCTGATTGTGGACTTTAGGCGTGGATGACAATCGAGGACGCACGCGCCCTTGTGGATTAATGGGACTTCTGTCGATAGGGTGAGCAGCTTCAGATATCTGGGAGTCCACATTACAGAGGACTTAACATGGACTGTACACACAGACACTCTGGTGAGAAAGGCGAGGCAGCGTCTCTACCACCTCAGGCAGCTGAGGAAATTCCGGGTCTCGGTGAGGATCCTCAAGTCCTTCTACTCTGGAGCAGTGGAGAGCATCCTGACAGGCAACATCACTGCCTGGTTTGGGAACTGTACTGCCCAGGACAGGCGGGCCCTGCAGAGGGTGGTGCGTTCAGCTGAACGTACCACTGGAACTACCCTCCCCCTCTTGCAGGAGCTATACACCAGGAGGTGTAGTAGCAGAGCCCGTAGGATCATGAAGGATCCTCATCACCCCAACAACGGACTGTTTCAGCTGCTGCGGTCAGGCAAGCGCCTCCGCAGTCACGCAGCGAGAACAGAGAGACTGAGACGGAGTTTCTTCCCTCAAGCCATCTGAACTGTCAACGCTGACCTCACCAGGGGTCCTAACTGAGCCATACACTAGGCTCCACTACCTACTGTACTGTGTGTAGCATACTGTACCGCATACTGTATCACTGTTCAGGGTTGTTCGTGATGCCGTATTGCTGCGCCGTACTGTTGTATACTGTGCTGTATTATCCCAAACACTACACCCTCTATTCACATTCACATGCCACTTTAATTCACATGCCACTTTAATTCACATTAATTCACATGCCACTTTAAATGCACATATCTGTATATACATAGGCATATTCCTTCTATCTATTCCATTTTATTTCAATTTATTTTTATTATATTTTATTCTATATATTTTTATCTTATTCTATAAGTATTCCACTTACTGTATTACGTTTTAGGAGTCAGCTTGTCAGTCCATGAAAGGAATTTTCTACTTTTTATTTTATTTTTTATTTTTTCCTAGGACATATTGTGGGCTATCACCGGGTGCGTTGCATTACATTTCACTGCATATATGTATGAAAGTATGTATATGTATGTGACAAATAAAAATAAATAAATAAATAAATAAATCTCCAAAGGAAGTTTCATGCCAATCCCTGCCGTAACACCGCAGCTCTCATCCAGCAGATCGCCTTGACACAAGAACACAAAACAAGCAAAATAGAGAAAATAAATAGCTCAAACTTTACTCACCAGAGCTAACGCATTCCTGCTGCTGTCGTGCATCATATCTGCCGTCCTCCAAACCTACGTTCATATCTGCCGTCCTCCAAACCTACGTTCTAATCATTTATCACAAAGCGTTGTCACGAAACATGCTAGGGAGAGGCGTGCGTCACGACTCCATTCGATTACCATCGTCATTGATTCTCCATGCACCTCGACGTATCGTGCCGAGGGGCGGCTGAACACGATGGCCCACACCGGGGGAAGCGGGTCTGGGAACGCCGCCGGCCGCACTCCCGGCGCTGTCCCGTCTCAGAGACCCTCCCCGCGTGTCGCTCCGAGGTGCCGACCGCGCACCCACTCTCCGGCGGCAGGAACTAGGCAGCGTTGCGCTAACCGGCAGGCTAACGCTAAGGCACGGCGGTAGCTCTGCCTCTGCAGTCCGTCAATAGTCCGCAATCCCTGTCACAAGTGTCCGGTATCGGATGGCTGGAACTTAAGGCTCCATTCTTTCCCTGCACCCTGGCTTCGCCGTTGTTCTCCGCCCTCCTGAATTCGCGTGGTGGAGCTCGATTCGCCGCGCGGCATTGAGCGGCTTACGCGTCGGCAGCTGTCTTAATCGCAGTAAAGTCCGGAAGCTGCAAATCAGTGGCGTGCTCCGGCTTCTCCTTGTTAAGGCTGTTGTTTCAGTCACTATACAATCCACTACAAGTCAGCGGTTTGGGTTCGGCTTCCCCTCGTTTACTCCGTTTAGGCCTTGACCAGATTTCTCAACTCTCGACATTTGTTTCCGCAACAGCGTCGATGCAGAATCGAGACATGTCCACACCTCCAACATTTAGTGAGCCCCGATACCCGATTTATATTCATCACTTTAGTTTTATGAATTTGGAATGCGTTGTGATAAAAACCTGTTAACAAAGCACAAAGTACAGTTCTGTAAACATACACTCATCCTAGTCCCATTGATCACCAAGGGCGCGTGCATCCTCGATTGTGATCCTCGCCTAAAGTCCACAATCAGCTCCTTAGTTTTGCTGACGTTCAGGTGGAGGCTGTTGTCCTGGCACCAGAGTGACAGGTCAGCCAACTCCTCGCGGTAGGCCTTCTAGTCGCAGTCGGTGATCAGGCCCACGACAACGGTGTCGTTAGCAAACTTTATGATGGTGTTGGAGCTGGACCTGGCCACACAGTCATGTGTGTACAGGGAGTACAGTAGGGGGCTGAGGACGCAACCCTGGGGGGATCCTGTATTCAGGGTGAGGGAGCTTGACATGTGCTTCCCCAGACCTGACCACCTGGGGGCGGGCTGTGAGGAAGTCCAGGATCCAGGTGCACGGCGGACCATTCAGTCCGAGCTCCTTCAGCTTGACAGCCAGTCTGGTGGGGACTATGGTGTTGAAAGCTGAACTGTAATCAATGAACAGCATTCTCACATAGGCCCCCTTCTGGCCATCCAGATGCTTGAACGTGGTGTGCAGTACCTGGGAGACCGCGTCATCCGTGGATCTGTTCTGCCGGTACGCGAACTGCAACGGGTCCAAGGTGCGGGGGAGGAAGACGCAGATATAATCCTTAATCAGCCTCTCGAAACACTTCATGACCACCGAGGTGAGGGCCACCGGACGGTAGTCATTCAGGCAGGTTGGAGAGGCGATCTTCGGGACAGGAACGACGGTGGACCTCTTGAAGCAGGACGGGACCACTGATTCAGCCAGGGAGATGTTGAATATTGTGGTGAACACCGGAGCTAGCTGGTTAGCACAGGTCTTTAGTACTCGTCCAGATATGCCATCTGGGCCTGCAGCTTTCCTGGTGTTCACCCGCATCAGAGCCCTCCTGACCTCGTGCACGGACACTGAGAGTGTGTGCTCATCCCCAGCGGTGTAACTCCAATAAGCCGGCGAGCTAGCGGTGCTGTTGCCAGACTCGAATCGCGAATAAAAGGAGTTCAGTTGGTCGGCTAGGGAGGCGTCCACATAGCATTTCCGAGCATTCAAATTTTTTCAAGCCTCGAATGCAGCCGTCCGTCCTACCTTTGAAAAAAATCCCTCTATCTTGATTAAACGAACGCTGTTGCGCGTCCCTTGTGAGGTTAAATACCACTCTTATGAACCATTAATGCTGGTGCATATTCCCAGGGTGAGGAGGATCCTAAACTCTGCGATTAAATGTCATTAATAGATAATTACATGGCTGGATTATTCGGAAAAGAGATTGGTTTTCAAAGGAAATAATAATGATATTTAGCGGCTGATTCTCCATTTTTTTCACCACGATTTGTACTTTTAATTATATAAGACTTAAGTCATTTATTGAGTATATAGTGATAGATTCAGGTGCTGAAATCGGAGAATTCGCTGCTTTTCTGTTGTGTTAAATCATCATAAATTATATATTTGGAGTTTTCTGTCAGTCAGATCAAACACTGGTAAACATTGTAACTCGTACACTTGTAAAAGTCACCCTGGCCGGTTTTCTGACATTTTTACAGAACAAAGGTTTACTTTCTTACGTATCAAACAGCGCCACACATATCTACCAGGAAAGACGGTACATAAACACACACACGCAGTTTGTAATCCCTAACCACTACAGGGCGATGCACTGCACACCGCGCACAATGCATGGTGCGAATGGACATTTGGAGCCATGATCTGCACATTTATAGTGCGTCGGATGATGATGTCACAAAGATTCTTATTTGTGTTACCTTTTCAAACGTTTGCATGTCGAAACACAAGATTTTGCTTTTTTCATGGGTTTTTCCCTAATTCCTGCCCCGTATGTGCGTCGATTTGCACGGAGATTTGAACCGCGACGTCCTGGTTCCAGCGACACCTCAGTCGTGTCAGTACCTTCAGCGGTCGTCCTGTTCCGGCCACTTTTAGCCCAAAAATTCAGAGTATAAAAATAAAAATCCTAACAATAACATTCCTAAGGGATCGGCTCCGAATAATGGTTTTAATTTATGTAGCCTCTTCCAAGGGACCCAAGGACGTATGTGCGCTTTTCACACACGTACACACGCACACACACATAGACACATAGACACATACAAACTCTTTAACTAAGTCATCACCAGACTGACCTACAAAGCTCCTGAGCCGCCTACTTTGAGGATTTCTTTGCGGCAATCCAAGCCTCCCCCACCCATCCCCTCAGATCACAGGAGGTTCAAATCCATCGATCCGGGCGCTCATTCGTCCAGCCTCCCGGCCAGCCACCTCGAGCGCTCCCGGCCAGTCCGCCCAGCCCAAGCACCTGCCTGGCATGCACACCCTGTTGGTCAGCATCCTGACGGCCAACACAACCCTGACGCTGATCCTGTGGAACTTCCTGTTGAGGCAGAGCTACTGCAAGAAGATCAAGGAGGCCGACGAGCTGGAGATGGCCATCGTTGCCTAGACATGGTGAGGATCAGAATCCAAACCTGAATCTGTTTACTCAACCCCCAGTATGGTTGCTTGTATGGCTGTTGGTAGAAACTATCAGTGTGTGAATAGATATCCTGTACGGGATGAATAATATATGTTTGCAAAAGTATGGGCACGGGTAACAAATAAGGAGTAGCAATAACTTATGTAATAGCTTATTACAATGTTATTACAATATTAGAATATACTGTTATTTCTACTGTGACCAAAACGTCAACAGCAGTAATAGCTGGTTTTAAAATTGGGCCTGAGTTGTTAGTCCGACAAATTCTAACATTTCTATCCAGGTGGTCTCCCAGATGTGACTTCAGCTGTGACGCTACAGAAACACGTAGACAGTTATTCTTGTAACATTAAGCAGAGACATGAGGTTGCAGACCGAGATTACTTTTGCCTCATGCTCACCGGCCACATATATGATTCAAGGGAATTAATGATTCACTAATTACAAAAGGGACTGCTTTTAACTGCATCGAAGGGAGAGTTCCTTCGATGGATGCCACCATCTGGGTGACAAAGGCTCATAACATTTACAGAGAGCACAGGTTTTGAATTTGAGGAAGGCCTTTGAGAGCGGAGAACAGTGCAGCTTTTAAAGAAATGAAAAGCAGGGTAAAGATAAAATGACTGGATCGCCGATGGCTCCACGATAGTCGCACACGAATGATGTAAACGAAAGGCTAAACCTCTTCACTCATCATCGAGCGCAGCGACTCTTGATAGTGTTCATTTTACATTTGGTGGCATTTATTTTCACGTTGTTGATGCGGATGCATAGTTAAGTGGTCATTAATGTTCTTGAGTGGAATTAATGACTCCACTGCCCCCATTCTGCCCTCTTGTTGGCTGGTCCACGCATGTTTAATACATAAGTCTCTCTACTCAAGTGCCGCCACCGTCACCGCTCTTAAGTAGTTCTGCCCTTCAGTCAGCTTACAGGTACAGAGCCCTCTCTCGTAATCTTTACACCCCACCTTGCCGTGTCAGCTAACTTTTGGATTACCATGCACACGCACACACGCACACACACACACACACACACACACACACACACACACACACACACACACACAATGCAACTTTTAGACACTTTTAGTGTTGTCTTGCTCAGTGTCCACGGTTCCCACAGATGTTATAACCATTGTATAGCTGAATGTTGGTGTATTGTATATGTGATGTACTCTCATCTAAACCAAACACAAAACTATATTTATTTATTCATTTGTTTATTTGTTTATTAATTTATTTATCTGTTTATCTATCTTTTTATTTATTTTTTTATCTGTTTATTTGTTTGTTTATTTATTTATTTATTTGTTTGTTTGTTTGTTTATACCCACCCAGTCCCACATCAGGTCCCAAATACACACACACAATTAAGGCAAAAAGAAAAAAAGAAAATATAATCATAAATATCAAATCAAAAATATTTTAAGTTACTGTGGTGTGGGGATGGTGTGGTTTGAGCAGCCACACCTGTCCTAGGTCTAAGTAATTGGGGCCCAGGATCAGACTGGCTGCATACCTGTTCGAGAATTGGTCTAATGAGCAACAGGTAAAATCCCCATCCCCACACCCACTCAGGAGAGAGGAGCCTTGTCATGACACATGTTCCATCCGCTCCTGGGCTTATTCCAACTGGCACTTGGGTGGCGTGTGGTAGGCCAAGTTGCCACAGTTACGTATTTGATTGGACCCAAATCTTGCTCCAATTCTTTTTTTTATATATTTATGTTTTGTAAAGTCGTCACAGGTCAGGATCCTCCCTCTTTAACTAGTACAGTGGGTGAACATAAGGGGAAGGGCCACAAACTTGGGTTTTCAACTCCAAAAGACTATTTACTTTCACAATACAACTTAGCTTCTTCCAGACTGGGCAGTCACGGAACAAAAGCCAAGAGTCAAGGAATGAACACGTTATCAAAGCAAAACTGTCCCTGACAGACACTTCTCCTTCCTTCTCTCCCCCTGCATGCCCTCCACTCTCTCCCAGCGATCCCTTCTTATTCCCCTCCTCCTGGAGTGAGGGAGGTGTAGCCTTTTGGCTTGGCAGCCATCCTGGACTGCCTGCTGTTCCTGTGCCGGCCACCGGGAGGGGATGCACCCTCCTTGGCTAACAGGGCCTCTGACGACGTCACGATATGCAGGCTGTGTTTCTATTGACCTATCCCGAAAGTCCTTTATCGCCGTTTGAATAAGCTTAGTGACAGCAAAAAAAAACAAAAAAAACCTACGTTTATTACAGATATCTTTACTTAAAGGGATTCTCTCTCTCTCTCTCTCTCCCTCTCCCTCACCTCACTTCTTTCCTTCCACACCAAAGGCCTGGTCCTCCCCAGACACGAGGCACATCAGTACACCAGGATGGAGCGGTGAGGGGAAGACCGACCACCGCAGAGGACCAGCCGGACGTTCAGTAATTAGTATCCTGTACTGTACAGGATACTAATTACATGTATCCTGGCATGGTCATCGCGTGCCGCTAAATGTCGCCTGTTTCCTGCAATAGACACTAGATACAGTACCTGCTATCACGCCAACATATTATAAAGGCTCCTTCTGTGGTGATTATGGGGCCGTCCAGTAACTGGCTCCTTCCGAAGTCCCCCCTCAGGCCCAGCTGGTGCTCATATCCCACATTTATTTTGATAAGCTGTGTAATAAGTAACTCACCTTTTGCGGCAGTAAAACAATAACAACCCTTTCTCTCAACCTAATAGCTTCGAAAACTGCCCCATCGTCACATAATATGTCCAACGTTTGCTTATCTGCCCAAGGAGGCCTTGCCATTGCACATTTGTCCCGAAACATCCGGGCAATCGACAAGGAACCAACACAAAATGTCAGGAAACTTGATAATGTCGACATTTTCGGAGATGATAATATTGATAATGATTACAATATAAGTCATAGTAATGACAATGATGATGGAGATGTTTCTGCATGTTATGCGACAAAAATGTTTAATAAAAGGAGATAAATACGTAAGTGACATTAAATGAACAGAAGACTGTTTCTTGGAAGGAAATCTTCTTGTGTATGAACTTCATAAATGGAATAAAAATGACCCTTGCAGAGAGAGGAAAATGAGTTAAGTTGTTTTGTTTTTTTCTTCGCCCACCGTAACTGTGAATTGAAAAATCCGCTTCTAATGAGGGGTAACCTGGAACCACATACACACTCCCTCCCTGCGGACTTCAAACTTTGAGCGCACTTCGACCGGCACACACACGTTATTCTCACTTGCTTGCGGGCTGCACCCTCGTGAAGACGCCTTCACGTGTGTCTGGTGGAGCGCTCCGCTCCCGAGGTGCTGCCTCAGTTTGTTTTCTGCCAAAGAGCAGAGGGTGAAGATGTGCGCCTCAGGAGTCCTGCTCTGCCTGCTGCTGTCTGCCGCCGCCTGCTCTGCTGACCAAGGTGCGGTTCCAAAGGCTTCTATTCTTTAATGTTTCTGGTGTGTTCTGTCGTGAGGCATTTGTAGTAGTAGTGTCATTGACTGCGTGTGTTTGTGTGTGTGTGTGTGTGTGTGTGTGTGTGTGTGTTCTGAATTGTTTTGTACACATCTTCCGAATTGGGGATCACAGTTCATCTCATAAACGTCGTCCTCATCATTTAGTGTGCTCATAAACGCGTCACGTTTTAAAGTTTTAAATTGTTTCGTACACATCTCTCGGTTCGTTCTCATGATTCAAAAAGTTTACAGCGCTGTTGTAAATGAATGTAATACCAGCTAATCTTGTTTTTAAAGGTAGATGACTGTAAACCACCTAAACCTGTGTGTGTGTGTGTGTGTGTGTGTGTGTGTGTGCGTGTGTGCGTGTGTGTGTGCATGCGTATGTGTGTGTGCATCTGTGTGTGTGTGATGTGTGTTGGTGTATGCGTGCGTGTGTGTGTGTGTGATGTGTGTTGGTGTGTGCGTGTGTGTGCGTGTGCGTGTGTGTGCGTGTGTGTGTGTGTGTGTGTGTGTGTGTGTGTGTGTCTGTGTGTCTGTGTGTGTGTGATGTGTGTTGGTGTGTGCGTGCGTGTGTGTGTGTGTGTGCGTGTGTGTGCGTGTGTGTGTGTGTCTGTGTGTGTGGTTGATGCATACCAGGCTTGGGAATTAAATAAAACAACTATATTTGTGTGAGAGTGTGTGTTTGTTTTACTATACTTGAATTTTTTGGTGAGAAGTTTACCAAAAAACATGGGTCCTCGCTTACCAGGAGTATTTGTTGTAGTATTTACCTCACTTTGACACCAGTACAAGAACTAATAACATTCCTGTTCAATACAGCTGCCAAGTGTGAAGTAGATCAGATTAATAGATAAGTTAATAGATAAGATAAGACAATAGAAGGACATACAGACATAGATTCCTAGAATAGATAGATAGACAGAGAGACAGACAGACAGACAGACAGACAGACAGACAGACAGACAGACAGACAGACAGACAGATAGACAGATAGATAGATAGATAGATAGATAGATAGATAGATAGATAGATAGATAGATAGATAGATAGATAGATAGATAGATAGATAGATAGACAGACAGACAGGTGGATAGATAGATAGATAAATAGATAGATAGATGTGCATGTGTGTGTGTGTGTGTGTGTGTGTGTGTGTGTGTGTGTGTGTGTGTGTGTGTGTGTGTGTGTGTGTGTGTGTGTGTGTGTGTGGTTCTGTAGAACAGTTGAGAATAAGCGTCGTACATACAGACATATTCATTAAATTCATCATATTCATATTCAAGGTGTGTGTGGACGGTGGAACCTAACTCCCTCCCCCTCCCCCAGGCTCCGTGACGCTGCAGCCCTGGCTGGTTGGGCTGACGGCCGTGGTGGGCTTCCTCCTCATCGTCTTCATCATCCTCATCGCCAAAAGACTGCTGAGGAAGGACAGGTAGATGAGCAGGGCACATACAGTATACTGTACACATGTAGTACATATATCTCACATCACATTTTTCTTTTTCACACTAAGAGGTGAATATTCACACACACACACACACACACACACACACACACACACACACACACACACACACACACACACTTCCACTAAGCACATATAAATACCAATAAATATCAACAAACAGGCAAAAACAACTATTTACACACAGACAAGTGTCCCCATGCCCAGGCAATTTGCAAGAGTATTCACAGAGAGGGGGAAACTTATTTTAATGTGTCTGTGTGTGTGTGTGTGTGTGTGTCTGTGTCTGTGTCTGTGTCTGTGTCTGTGTGTGTGTGTGTGTGTGTGTGTGTGTGTGTGTGTGTGTGTGTGTGTGTGTGTGTGTGTGTGTGTGTGTGTGTGTGTGTGTGTGTGTGTGTGTGTGTGTGTGTGTGTGTGTGTGCGCACCACGTACTTCCACGGCCTTAATGGGGCGGTCTATTCAAGCAGGTATATGTTTGTCTATTCCGTATTGGTGTGTTAATACGTGTGTGCTTAAGTGTGTGTGTTGGGGGCTGGAAATGGGGGCTGATAGCCCCTCTCATTTTCTTACGACAGCTTTTACTGCTTTCACTCGACTGCTGATTCTGCAGTGGCCGCGTGCAGTTGCCTGCTTGGGTCGGAATGTTATCAGACGGCAGTGGGACAGTGATGGTGACTGATGGGCTTCTCCCCGCTGGCTTTTGTTCCGTTTCAGAGCGGCGGAGGGGGACGACGCTCACGACAGCAAGGTCGTCAAGGAGCAGGGAGCCCACGTCAAGCAAACCAGCCTGTAGACGCCCGTTGACAGTCTGATGACGGGGCGGGCTGGGCGGCTCGTCGGTGTTCCGTTGTTGACTGTTCGATGGCCAGCCGGTGAAGCGGTGGGTTGGACCGGCGATGTCCATCCTGCTGACATCCTGTAGATGCCAATGATGCAGATCTCCGGTCACCTCTAGAGGGACCCACAACATAACGTTTTTTTTTCGATGA
>NC_137193.1:8318733-8326233 GCF_960531495.2 Zeus faber | reverse complement strand
CTGAGCTGATCACACCTGTGTGGAGGCTCCCTGTGGCAATGAGTCTGATAAGGCGCCAACGTTTATGTGTAAATGTCTAATTAGCAACATCAGGAAGAAAAATCGTATCGACTATGAGAAAAAAACTAAAAAACAGCCTTGCCTGGAAATGCGGCGGGAAATATTGTGTCACTGACTCATATTTCTCTCTCACCGCCGCTCAGGATTCGTAGTGATGAAGCGAATCCATGGGTTATCTGCTCATTATGCAACACGAGATCCTTCTTGGGAATCAGCAGACGAATCTAAGAAACTACCGCTGAGAAAAGAGAGAGCGAGAGAGAGAGAGAGAGCGAGAGAGAGAGAGAGAGAGAACGCCTACCTGTGACTCAAATCACAGCCAATTTGGATGTTAAACAACTCGCTGGGTGGCAAAGGATGAGGGTTGTGCACGTGTGTGTGTTTGTGTGTGTGTGTGTGTGTGTGTGTGTGTGTGTTTTGAGGGGGGGGGGTGCATAACAGAAGGAGGTGAGTAATCATCGCTATAATGATGTAAAATAGGGTGGGAGATAAACAGAGGAAAATAAAAAAAGAAACGAAGGCGCTGAGAGAGGAGGAGGAGGAGGAGGAGGAGGCTGCAAGAGACTGTTGAGGAATAATATTGTGTGTGTGTGTGTGTGTGTGTGTGTGTGTGTGTGTGTGTGTGTGTGTGTGTGTGTGTGTGTGTGTGTGTGTGTGTGTGTGTGTGTGTGTGTGTGTGTGTGTTTTTATACTTGTGAAGACCGGCCTCCGAATATACACACTTTTCTGTTTAGAAGTTACTCACCAGGCGTATTCACTCGGACGTTGCTTTGACACCATTGCAAATGTGGCCTTTTACCCTACGGGGGGCTCATAAAGACATTTCAGCCTCTCTTGCCAGGGGTGGGGACCCCGGCGGAGGACCCCAACACCCCCTGTTTGGGGATGTTCGGCACAAACCAGCAGGGGAAAGAGCCGCAAACATTACAAAGAAGTCCTGAGGGAAGGATCTGAATAACTGGAAAAGAGCAGTAAAATCGAAAAAGGAAGTGTTGAATGTATGTATATTTATTGTAGTGCAGTTGTATTGTTGGTGCAGTGCAAGTTTTATATATATACATATATATATATATATATATATATATAGTCGTGAGTTTGTGCAAATTGTCGGTGTAAACATTATAAAGAGGTCCCGAGGTATTAAAATAGTCCAAATCTTTGCACAGAGACAGCGCTATATCTCCTTCCATGAATTCAACGCCGTCTGGTTACTTCTGTGTGGATGGATGTATCTGCGGACCACTTCGCACAACCGTCCTCCATCGCGTCCATCTTGAAGTACCTGAAGCGCACAGGGTACGCCGAGTTCCAGAAACGATCCCGCGCGGCGCTGTCGCGAGCGCCGCAACAACGTCTAAAGGACGCCACGGCTGCGGCGGCCATAAGGCTCTAAGCGGCCAAAAGCTCATCATCGGTTCCTAGAGGATTGCCATCGAGGGCGCCGTGCCGGGCCAAGTCCCAAGTCCCCAAATTACAAATCCTGGGCTAACATCTGTCCTGTGGCCGCTCGGAGCAACGCCCACTGCTCACTTTGTCGCTCTGGTAGTTTGGATGAAATGGTTTACAATTTTAGCTGGAGAGGCTGATGTTAGGGGGTGGAACTCTCTGAAATAACACAACTGGAGCACAATTAAAACTATAATGTCTTCCTTCCCATCGATGGAGGAAACTTTGTTTGGACGAGTCAAATTGTGGCACATAATGTACCACGATTGATTGAAGTGGTAACCCGTACCATCGCTGATGGGTGGATTGCACTACAAAGTCCAAGTATTCCATTAAAAAATATTTTAAAAAAAAGTATATATATTTTTTTTTATATATGACAAAATAATCTCATGGATTACCACTTTAAATTAAAGTCCTTGGTTTCTTTCTGCAGTCTTAAATACCAGTAAATGAATCTCTGGATAATGATAGTAATAATAATAGTAATAATAATATTATTATTATTATTATTATTATTCCAACGGCTTTGGCAGTTCCCTAATTCTTCAAGAGATCTTTGGGATTTATGTTGGCTCCTCGGTTTAATCAGTGCTGGCGTAATTCTGATTTCTGGCAGTTAGTGCTAATGATGGGATGAAGCTGTTAAATGCGATGTGTGTGTGTGTGTGTGTGTGTGTGTGTGTGTGTGTGTGTGTGTGTGTGTGTGTGTGTGTGTGTATGTGTGTGCGTGCGTGTGCGTGTGTGTGTGTAAAGGGAATTTTTAACTGATCGCTTGAAGCTTAGTGCCCTTGCTGTGCATTTTAATATTATTTATTTTGACTATTGTATTGATGTTTTATCCCCCAAAAGAAAAAACATTTTTAATCGTTAAGAGTTTGTTGAAATAATGTGAATTTCTAGAGCTTTTCGATAAGCCTCATGTTTCATGTCTATGTGTGAAAAAGAATTTCTTAAGTCCCCATCGCTCCTAAAACCTCCTCTATGTCATGCTGGTCAATGCGCTCACACGGTCATAATTCTTTCTAAGCGTATTTGGGTTTATAGTCGTTTTGGCTACAAAAGCAAATGAAGCTTTGGACTTGGCATGGATTTTTTAAACGTGGTAATCCATACAATTGTCAAAAAAAAAAAAAATCTAAAACCAATGTCTGTTACAAGTATATATATATACAGTATATTGAATGGCTGTTCCTTTCCACGTGCCGGCCAAAAAATAAATATATAAATAAATATGAAAATAAAAATATAGATAAAATTAAAAGATCTTACATGTTAATAGATAGACAGACAGATACCGTAGATAGATACTGTAGACAGACAGACAGTTTCTGTAGATAGATAGATAAATAGATAGATAGAAAGATAGAAAGATAGATAGATAGATAGATAGATAGATAGATAGATAGATAGATGGATAGATAGATAGATAGATAGATAGATAGATAGATAGATAGATAGATAGATAGATAGATAGATAGATAGATAGATAGATAGATAGATAGAAAGATAGATCGATAGATACTGTAGATTGATACTGTTTTGTAGATAGATAGAGAGACAGACAGACAGACAGACAGACAGACAGACAGACAGATGGACAGGTAGATCGGTAGATACTGTAGCTAGATACATAAATCCACAGATTGAAAATTGAATTCTTGTTAATTCTTGTTAATACTTCCAAAGAACAAATATTATTGGCTCTGATTTTAATGTGCGATAATCCCGTGCATTCGTGTTATTGACGACGTCACCGCTAGATGGAGGCAGAGCGCCTTGCTTGCCTCCCAGCGCCGCAGCGGCGAGCTCTCATGGTGGATGTGAGGAGGCGTGGACGTGATCCCACTGCCCGTTCTGTGGCTCCAAGTTTGAAGGTTGGTGCCACTGAGCACGCACGCCGATATTTGTCGAGACAGTTGTTCGAACAGAGAGCAGCTATGAGGGGAAAAAGGCTTCTCCTCAATCGGATTTTGCAAGATCAATACCACAAAGGTTATACCTTCAGTTCATTGGTGGGATTATGAGTTTTATAATGTAACTGTTCTGGTTGTCATTGTTTTTGAGGGCATTTAAAGTAGGGTTGTTATTCCCTCAGTTGTGATGGATTTCAAAGCTTTCTTTCTTTCTTTTTTTTTTTTGGAGCTCCAGACTCTGTGAGCGGGCGCGTGCGCGTGCGTGCGCATGCGCCCGCTCAAGTGGGAGTCGCTATGCAGATTGAAGGAGGCTGAGTCAGCAGCTGCTCCTCTTTTGTTCCAGGCCACACACACACACACACACACACACACACAGGCAGAAGGAAAACTGATGATGACGTCACAGGGCAGCGGCTGGATTGAACAGCCCGGAACGTTACGCCTCAGGATCCGTCCAACCACGGGGCCCGAGCCATCCCAGCGTGGCAGGACAGTGAGAGAACCAGACTAAACCTCCATGTTTGTTCTGTTTGAACTGCCTCCGTTCATCCGGTGGCAGAGGCCGAGCTGCTGGAGCACTACACAGGGGACGATAAGGTGTACGGCAAAAACATCTGTTCGCGTCATGATAATGTATACAACACACACACACACACACACACACACACACACAGACATTACTACCAGCCTCTGGAGTTAACACAGCACCACTGTGCGGCTCAGCTTGCTTCTTTCACTCCAGTCACCTTGGTGCTACTTGGCAATTTCCCAATGATGCAAGAAACGTTGGGCGCTTTTACTTTGGAACATTGAAGCTACTGGTTAGTGTGTGCATGCGTGTGTGTGTTTTGTGTGTGTGGAGGGGGTGACGGTTGGGGTGGCAACAACAGGGCGACGGGGTGTCTCCAAACCGGAGATAAATCCTTAGAATAACCGGGAAAGGGCCTTGTTTTTTTAATGTCATTGGTCGGCACGGGGAAGGCTCCCAAGCCGCGTCGGATCCCGGAGCAGTTGTTTTAAACGGGCCGTCCCCGCAAGAAGCAGCGGCTTAAAGTTGGGGAATTACAGCCGGTTTTTTGTTTTTTTTCCTCGCGCTGCTGGAAAGAACGGGGCAAGCCCATGTGGCCAGAGCCTGCCCCCCCCCTCCACACACACACACGAACACGTTTTATTCCACTATCATGTGATATCTAAAAATTCCCTGCCTCTCCTGATCCATGATCCTGTCAGATCAAATGTGGAAATGTGTCCTCTTGGGTAACAGCTGTTTATTTACGAGCTGAGCCCATTGAACAAAAATTCAAACCCGCCGTTTTTTCTCGCCCACGTGAGACGATCGTCTTTCCACGTCAGGGGAACATCGCTTATCCGAGACGTTTGAGGTTTAGGGAAAGCCTGTGTTTGTGTTTGTGGACGATGAAGGTCGGGAGAAATGAAGCAACTTGGTTTTAAATCATGCGTAAGCATCAGCCACCACTTCCTCCTGAAAAATGTCATATATCAATTATTAACACACCGCCCGCACCTGTTGGCTGCGTTATTCTTTGCCACTGACTCAGTAAGTGAAGCACTTTGGAGTGTGTACACATGACACCTACTACTACATACTTTTAATATGCCCGTCAACCCCGACGTCCCCTGACATGAGTCACATCAGTCCGCTCAGCGTCACCACACCTGCCTCCGTCCGGTGGTTTCGCTCGGCGCTAGAGGGTCCTCTGTGAATCCCGTTGTTCCTCCGTGTGAGTTAGAATCAAACCACGTCAGTGAGAGTTTATAATATTCACTGACGGAGGAATCCTTGTGATCCTTCAAAAGCCCAAATCGATTGAGAATATTCACTTATTTTCTATGAAATGCATTTTCCTACCTTCTATCGATGTAAAGCATTTTCAGTTGCATGTCGCGTATAAAGGGGGCTGCACACATAAATGAGATTATAAACAATATTAAAAAGAGAAAAATAAACAGAGTAGGGTTTCTGAGAGTGAAGCGCTACAAGGAGACGGTCATGTAGCAGCATGTGGAGGCGGCCCACCCACCGTGAGACCGCTTTATCGTGAGCGACCTCGAGCATCTTTTTTTTTTTTGCAGGCCGGTTGTGATCCCGCCACGGAACACGTTGGCTCTCACAGAGAGCTCAAGGGTTCTGAGTGACCGTGGCGGGGCAGGGTGGACCAGCCCAGGGGGAGTTTCAATGTGCATTGGCAGCGGGATGAAGGTGGGATCCTGTTACCGGACTGAAGAGTTTTCTGGCATTCAGCAACTCGGGGGCCGCTGGAAATGAGCCTGCACCTGCTTACGGGGTGACACTGCCAAACAAGTGAGGAGTAACCAGTTATATATATATTATAGCATGATGTAAGCAGATGTTTTTGTCGTACACCTTATCGTCCCCTGCGTAGTGCTCTAGCGGTTCGGCCTCTGCGACCAGATAAAAGGAGGCGGTTCAAACAGAATAAACATGGAGGGGAGTCTCTTTTTTTATCACTGTCCTGCCACGCTGGGATGGTTCGGGCCCCGCGGTTCGACGGATCCTGAGGCGTTACGTCCGGGCTGTTCAATCCGGCCACTGCCCCGGAACGTCATCATCGGTTTTCCGGTTGGGAAATCGGCCATTTTTTCGGCCTTTGGGCTCTGATCCGTGCAGCGAGCCGGCCAGGATTTGGCGGATGAAACCTGCGGTGTGTGCATTAGTCTGTATTACAACCATTTCCTGGACTGTGTTGGATAACATTACTGTTGGGAGATCACAATAGGATTAAGGCGTTGGAGTTTCTGGCCAAAGCCATTGTTTTCAACAGGCCCAGGTAAGCCTCTTTGATATATTGTAGATTTGGTAGATTTGTCAACACAAACACAATAACACGCACACACACAAACATGCACATGCCAAAACAAGCTCCACCTGTTGTTATTTTATGCCACAATCCAATCCAATCCAAACCGAAAGTGCCTGGAAGCCTCCTAAGAAGGGTGGTTAGATTATCCGCCGTGATGTGAGGCAGAGACTGGTTCTTGGGCCGCAGTGGGTGGCAGGTAGAAGTTGCATGTACGGTATCTGTTTACCTGCTTCCAAGAGGAATGTAAATTGTATAAATTGAATGGCCTTAAATTATGAAACTGCTTTAAGATCAAGATAACCCTATTTCCCCTATGGGGGTCAAGTGCCCCCGACCAGGGAGCCGATCCCTCTCTTTTTGGGGTCACGTGGCGGGTCGTTACCTCTGCAGAGACCAAGCCAGAAACGTAGTCTTCAATTTAGTCTGGAAGTGGATTCCCATCACAAAGTCAACGTTCCGACTTGGCAAAAGCTAGAGATCGCATATCCAAATCTGACATATAGAAACATTTTCCTGCATTTTTTATCAGCAGCCTCGCCTGCTTGCAAGGGTCTTTTTATTTTTGCCGGTCTCTCAAAAAAAAAACCTATAGGCTGAAAAAAACAAATTATTTAGAAGCCCGCTGTTCGAACAGGTTGCAGCAAATGTGGAATCTCTTCACTGGGGCCCAGCGTGCCAGAGAATCCCACCGGCTTCCAGAACATGAACCATTCAGACCCAGTAGATTGCCAGGGACTGCTCGATTAATTGTTCCTAAGGTGAAAACAGTTTGGCAAAGCTGCTTTTCAGCCGCTCCGCCCCGAGACGCTGGACCGAGCTGGCTCCCCCTGCTGTGTCAGTGACCCTCCGCCACGTCTTAATCGGTTTTTGAAATTGCATTTCTTATCTTCCTCTAATGCCACAATTGACATGTTTCGTTTACTTTTCTACGCCGTGTGTGTACTCTTACGACCATTTCAGGCCGGGAGCGTTTCATTTGCCGCGATTATGCGCACGATAAGTAAAGTTTGCCTCTCGATTCAAATTTGAGGTGGCGCAACGTGCAAGCTGCAAGCTGTCCCCGTTGTCCAGTCAAAGAAACAACACCTCATTTAAAACGTCAACGGCTGGACGACAACCTGCAATGACCACGTGTGACTGGACACGGAATATTCTCCGTTTAACCAATTCACTGTAGAGCTCCATGCAACATGACTGAATTCTGAATCTGCTGAATTGCTGGAGCAAGATGAAGT